>NC_081552.1:234583356-234745856 GCF_963082655.1 Stomoxys calcitrans | reverse complement strand
ATCAGCTGTTACTTTTAGCTTGCTTTAGAAAAAAAGTGTAAAAAAAATTTTTTTGATTAAAGTTCATTCTAAGTTTTATTAAAAATGCATTTACTTTCTTTTAAAAAATCCGCAATTACTTTTTGGGCAACCCAATATATTTTGGTCGCCTCGACGTTCTAAGTCGATCTAGCCATGTCTGTCCGTCCATCTGTGAAAATGACGATAGAGGTCGAACGCGTAATGCTAGCCGCTTGAAATTTTGCACAGATTTTTAGTATTGATGTAGGTCGTTGGGGATTGCAAATGGACCATATCGGTTCAAATTTAGATATAGCTGCCATATAAACCGATTTCCCGATTTGACTTCTTGAGCCCTTGCAAGCCGCATTTTTTGTCCCATTTGTCTGAAATTTTGCACGTAGTGTTCTGTAATGACTTCCAACAACTGTGGTAAGTCCAAATCGGTGTATAACCTGATATAGCACCCATATACCCCGATCTCCCGATTTGACTTCTTGAGCTTCTGGAAGCTGCAAGTTTTGTCCGATTTAGTTGAAATTTTGCACATAGTACTCTGTTGTAACTTCCAACAACTTTGTCGAGTACAATCCAAATCGGTCTATAACCTGATATAGCTCTTATATAAACCGATCTACCGATTTGACTTCTTGAGCTCCTGGAAGCCGCACGTTTTTTCTTTACTTGCTTTTTTTTGACATTTCCTTATTAAGAACATTTCTATTCTTGTGAGAAAAAATTTTTCATAAAAAAAATTTTTTATTGATATTCCATTGCAGGATATTGTCCGGCTTTAGACCATTGTTTAATGCTTTCTATTCAAAGAACAGTATAGCAAAAAACATTTAAATGTCAGCAAATGTGTGTGGTTACTAAAAGCATTTGACTGGTTATCCCGTATCTCGATTTCAATTTCGACCAAGAAATATCATCAGCGGGCGATGTCAAATGGATCATGGTGCTTTACAACCTTCCCAACTAGAGGAGACTGTAAAGCACATTTCTGAATTTGAACAGAGCTCTTTAAGACGACTTGATGCACTACCAATAGCAACAAACACAAACATCTTTGGCAAAACTCTTTTGTTCTTCGCACAGTGATCGCCCAACGATTGATGCTGCCAGTGCTGTTTTGTGTATGGGCAGTGGGTTGCCTACACCACATGTGACGTGGTGTTGCATAGATTTAGAACTTTTTTTTTCCCTGAATTTTTTTGCCACACCATAATTTTTGCGATATCATGGAGGTCATAAACCAAATTTTAATTTTTAAAACATTTTAGAAATTTATGGAGACCACACCATGGTATGTCATCAACAACATCATCGATCCCATCAACTCCACATAAAGCCCTCACGCACCGAAACGAGGACCACATTTTGCCCGAAGTTAAGTGTTCCATACAATGGTCACATCAATGGTGGATGGCCGACCTGCCTATATTGGGGTCTACCTGCAAACCATCTGCACATAAATCTTAACATCATTTATTCCTGATTGGTCTTGTGATGGATGCCCATGCTGCTGCTGCTGTCACTTATCTGGAACATATATTGTAGCATCTTAAAAGGCAGCTAACAGCAGCAGCAGCAGCAGCAGCCACAGCAACATTATTCATTTTCGATGAGACGAAAGCCACTATCACTACATCTATGTGTCAGCAACATGCCAAGTGAAGCAAGTAAGCCAACGCCAACAACCAATCATTCTACATATCAACGAAGCACCACCACACATCATCAAGAGGAGCTAGCTAGCTGTCTGTCATTCATCATCGTCAGCGATGGAGGTAAGTAGAGTGATGATGATGATGATGATGATGACGAAGGTGATGATAAAGCTGATCGTCATGCACTACACAGAATTCTGGGTTTCTGTATAGAAAACCAATATCATTGAAAGTATGCATGTCATCTCAAGGCTAAGGTACAGTGGAAGGGGTATAGTGGAAGCGATTTATAAAATTCTACTTTTAAAAGTCTTTTTTTAGGTGGGAAGAAAAAATGCTGTTAGAAACCCAGGAGAGTGGACCATTTGCCTCGAACTATTAGGTGATTAAACTTAAAGCGATGCCATTCACTTTACTTTAATGATAGAGAAGATATCAATGGCTCTTAATAGAGGAAAACTGAAAGAGGAATACCAACTACGCTGTACCGACTACGCTGATATCTATTAAATGGCGCTTTTCTTGTAAATGAGTCAACATTTTATAGAAAAAAGCTCATGGAATATTATCCATGAGTATCGGATAAAAATTGCGACTTGCAAGGGCTCAAGAATTCAAATCGGGAGATCGGTTTATAGGGGGGCTATATCAGGTTATACACCGATTTGAACAGTACTCGGCACAGCTATCGGAAGTCATAAAGGAACACTACCTGCAAAATTTCATCCAAATCGGACAAAAATTGCGGCCTGTAAGGGCTCAAGAAGTCAAATCGGGAGATCGGTTTATATGGGGGCTAAATCAGTTTCTTGACCGATTTGGAAAAAATTTGGTACAGTTATTGAAAGTCATAGCAAAAGCCTACATGCAAAATTACAGCTAAATCGGACAAAAATTGCGGCTTCCAGGGGCTCAAGAAGTCAAATCGGGAGATCGGTTTAAATGGGGGCTATATCAGGTTATACACCGATTTGGACAATTCTTGGTACAGTTATTGGAAGTCATAGCAAAACCCCACGTGCAAAATTTCAAACAAATCGGACAAAAATTGCAGCTTCCAGGGGTTCAAGAAGTCAAATCGGGAGATCGGTTTATATGGGAGCTATATCAGGTTCTTGACCGATTTGGAAAATACTTGGTACAGTTATTGGAAGTCATAGCAAAAGCCTACATGCAAAATTACAGCTAAATCGGACAAAAATTGCGGCTTCCAGGGGTTCAAGAAGTCAAATCGGGAGATCGGTTTATATGGGAGCTATATCAGGTTCTTGACCGATTTGGACAACACTTGGTACAGGTATTGGAAGTCATAGGAAAACCCCACATGCAAAATTTCAGCTAAATCGGACAAAAATTGCAGCTTCCAGGGGCTCAAGAAGTCAAATCGGGATATCGGTTAATATGGGAGCTATATCAGGTTATACACCGATTTGAAAAGTACTCGGCACAGCTGTCGGAAGTCATAACTGAACACTTGATGCAAAATTTCAGCCAAATCGGACAAAAATTGCGGCCTGTAAGGGCTCAAGAAGTGAAATCGGGAGATCGGTTTATATGGGGGTTTATATCAGGTTATACACCGAATTGGACAACTCTTGGTACAGTTATTGGAAGTTATAGCAAAACCCCTCATGCAAAATTTCAGCCATATCGGACAAAAATTGCGGGTTCCAGGGGCTCAAGAAGTCAAATCGGTAGATCGGTTAATATGGGAGCTATATCAGGTTATACACCGATTTGAAAAGTACTCGGCACAGCTGTTGGACGTCATAACTGAACACTACATGCAAAATTTCAGCCAAATCGGACAAATATTGCGGCCTGTAAGGGCTCAAGAAGTCAAATCGGGAGATCGGTTTATATGGGGGCTATATCAGGTTATACACCGATTTGGACAATTCTTGGTACAGTTATTGGAAGTTATAGCAAAACCCCACATGCAAAATTTCAGACTTATCGGACGGAAATTGCAGCTTCCAGGGGTTCAAGAAGTCAAATCGGGAGATCGGTTTATATGGGAGCTATATCAGGTTCTTGACCGATTTGGAAAATACTTAGTACAGTTATTGAAAGTCATAGCAAAAGCCTACATGCAAAATTACAGCTAAATCGGACAAAAATTGCGGCTCCCAGGGGCTCAAGAAGTCAAATCGGGAGATCGGTTTAAATGGAGGCTATATCAGGTTATACCCCGATTTGGACAATTCTTGGTACAGTTATTGGAAGTCATAGCAAAACTCCACATGCAAAATTTCAAACAAATCGGACAAAAATTGCGGCTTCCAGGGGCTCAAGAATTCAAATCGGGAGATCGGTTTATATGGGGGCGATATCAGGTTTTAGACCGATTCGAACCGTTCTAAGCGCAGTTGTTGAAAGCCATTACAGAACACTGTATGCAAAACTTCATCCAAATCGGACAAAAATTGCAGCTTCCAGGGGCTCAAGAAGTCAAATTGGGAGATCGGTTTATATGGGGGCTATATCAGGTTATACCCCGATGTGGACAATTCTTGGTACAGTTATTGGAAGTCATAGCAAAACCCCACATGCAAAATTTCAGCCAAATCGGATAAAAATTGCAGTACAGTTATTGGAACTCATAGCGAAACCCCACATGCAAAATTTCAGCCAAATCGGATAAAAATTACCTCTCCCAGGGTTTCAAGAAATCACATCGGGATTTCGACAGACGGACGATCACAGCTATCGATCCACTACATCTGTCCGTGTGTCTGTTGAAATCACGCTATAGTCTTTAAAAATAGAGATATTGAACTGAAACTTTGCACAGATTCTTTGTTTGTTCATAAGCAGGTTAAGTACGAAGATGGGCTATATCGGACAATATCTTCATATAGCCCCCATATAGACCGATCCGTCGATTTAGGGTCTTTGGCCCATAAAAGCCACATTTATTATCCGATTTCGCTGAAATTTAGGACAGTGAGTTGTGTTATGACCTTCGACATCATTCTCCAATTTGGCCGTGATCGGTTCAGATGTGGATGTAGCTGCCATATAGACCGATCTCTCGATTTAAGGTTTTGGACCCATAAAAGGCGCATTCATTGTCTGATATCGCCGAAATTTGGGACAGAGAGTTATGTTAGGCCCTTCGACATCCCTCAGCAATTTGGCCCAGATCGGCCGAGACTTGGATAAAGCTGTCATATGGCCTTAGACTCCGATTTAGGGTCTAAGGCCCATAAAAGCCACATTTATTATCCGATTTTGCTGAAATTTTGGACAGTGAGTTGTGTAAGGCTCTTCAAGATCCTTCTTTAGTTTGGCTCAGATCAGTCCAGATTTGGATATAGCTGTCATATAGACCGATCCGCCGATTTGGGGTCTTAGGCCCAAAAAAGCCACATTTATTATCCAATTTTGCTGAAATTTGTAAGGACAGTGAGTTGCGTTATGACCTTCGACATCCTTCTCCAATTTGGCCGTGATCGGTTCAGATGTGGATGTAGCTGCCATATAGACCGATCTCTCGATTTAAGGTTTTGGACCCATAAAAGGCGCATTCATTGTCTGATATCGCCGAAATTTGGGACAGAGAGTTATGTTAGGCCCTTCGACATCCCTCAGCAATTTGGCCCAGATCGGCCGAGACTTGGATAAAGCTGTCATATGGCCTTAGACTCCGATTTAGGGTCTAAGGCCCATAAAAGCCACATTTATTATCCGATTTTGCTGAAATTTTGGACAGTGAGTTGTGTTATGACCTTCGACATCCTTCTCCAATTTGGCCGTGATCGGTACAGATGTGGATGTAGCTGCCATATAGGCCGATCTCTCGATTTAAGGTCTTGGGCCCATAAAAGGCGCATTTATTGTGCAAATTCGCTGAAATTTGGGACAGCGAGTTGTGTTAGGGTTTTCGACATCTGTCTCGTATATGGTTCAGATCGATCTACATTTGGATATAGCTACCAATAACATCTATATGGGGGGCATAAATTATACATTTTTCTCCGGATTATGACGAACGTTAGTTCCCATGAACTTTTTTCTATAAAAAAGTTTATGGGAACTACGGTTCATCACACTACGGTGAAAAATTTATATGAACTTTTTTCTATAAAAAAAAATCGCAGTTTGGTCTGGAAGGAAACATAGGCTATATAATTTTTTGATATCGGGAGGGGGCGGACCCTTCCCCTTACCCTAAAAGTACTACCCAAAACTAAAATTGGACCGATCATGACAATATGGGATTCAAATGAAAGTTATTTAAAAGAAGAGTACAAATTTCATAATAAAAGTTGGGTCAAGCACCTGGGGGGCCGCCCCAGCCCCAAAACCCTTTAAAATAAGTTTATTTGACGATCATGACAATATGCGACTCAAATGAAAGGTATTTGGGAGTAGATTACGAATATGGTCAGGAAGTAGGAATAGGCTTTTTAATTTATTGTTAACGGAAGGGGGCGGACCCTCCACCGATATCCCAAAAACACCACCCAAAATCAAAAGTGGACCGATACGGACAATATGGGTATCAAATGAAAACTATGCGGGAATAAATAACGAATCTGGCATACAAATTCATATCGAAGTATAGGGAGTCACCCCAGCCCCACAAAAACGCCCAAAATGGGCACATTTGCCAATCACGGATATATGGGACTCGGTTTGTTTGTTCCGTATAGACTGAAAAACGGCAGAACCGATTTTCTCGAAATTTTCGCATATTGTGTAGTTTGGTCTGGAAAGAAATATAGGCTGTATAATTTTTCGGTTTCGGAAGGGGGACGGACCCTCCCCCTTATGCCAAAAACACAACCCAAAATCAAAAGTGGACCGATCGGGACGATTTAGGTATCAAACGAAAGGTATTGGAGAGTGGAATACGAATATGGTATTAAAACTTGAGTCTAAGTACCCATCGGGCCGCCCCAACCCCAAAACTCCCCCAAACAGACATATTGGGCATTCATTTCAATATGGGGCTCAAATGAAAGGTATTCGGGAGTAGATTTCGAATCTGGCATACAAAAACAGATCGAAGTATAGGGGATCACCCCACCCCCACAAAAACGCCATTAGATCCATTATGACCATATGATACCTGGTTGAACAGATTTTCTTAAAATTTTCATAGATTGTGAACGTTTGTCTGGAAGGAAACGTGGGCTATATAATTTTTAGATGTCGGGTGGAGGCGGATCCATCCCCATACCCCAAAAACGCCACCCATAAGCGAAAGTGGTCCGATGGGCACAATAAGGGTATGATATGAAAGGTATTGGATACCGGCAATTGAATATGACATTAAATTTTGGGACCAAGTACCCAGCGGGTACCTAACCCCAAAACTCCTCTAAACAGATATATTCGAAGCTCATGTCAATATGGTACTCAAATGAAAAATATTAGGCAGTAGATTACAAATCTGACATAAAACATTAGGTACAAGTAATGGAAGGTCGCCCACCCCGCAAATACCCCCAAATGGGCATATTAGCCGACCATTGATATATGAGACTCAAATGAAAGGTATTAGGGAGTAGATTACGAATATGACAATAAAATTTGCGTTCAACTCCAGGTGGCGCTTTTAATCCTAAGGATATAATATCGAACTCAAATGAAAGCTATTTGAGAGTAGAAAACGAATTTGATATCCAATTTTGGAGACAAGTGTTTTGGGGAACGCCCTTAAGCACCCCCTAGCACCTGAACTTCATTTCCGTTGGGAATAAAGAACGAATCTGATATCTAATTTCAGTGCTAGTGCTGGTGGCCGCCCCAACCCCAAAACACCCTCCAAACGGTTCATATTTACCGGCCATGGCAATATGGGGCTCAAATTAAAGTGATTTGCAAGTGCAGTACGAATGTGATATCCATATTTCAGTCGAAATGTCTGAGGTGCCATCCCTCCCCCAATGAGAACATTACCTAAGGAAGAACATTACCCGGCAGGAACCGAGAGGGGGCAAATTCTCACACATCAATGAGTGCTTTCCGATTCAATTTTAAACTCAATGATAAGGGACCTTTTTCATAGCCGAGTTCGAACGGCGTCTTGCAGTGCGACACCTCTTTGGGGAACATTTTTTTAAACGACCATGCATGGCATTGTACCTTGCAAATGTCGCCAACATAAACACCGCTTTTTTCGATGTTCTCGCCAGGATTCGAACGCGTTCAGCGTCATTGGCTACAAGGGCATGAATTCGATATCCATATTGAGGGCGATGTGTTCCCACCCTAAAACGATATTAGAGAGTTAAAGAAGGCGC
The DNA here is from genome assembly GCF_963082655.1 of Stomoxys calcitrans. Lineage (NCBI taxonomy): Eukaryota > Metazoa > Arthropoda > Insecta > Diptera > Muscidae > Stomoxys > Stomoxys calcitrans. The sequence goes on along the minus strand of NC_081552.1, from coordinate 234,737,932 downwards.
AGCAGAGCGGGCCCGGTTCGGCTAGTTAACTATTAAGAAAGTTCTCATGAAGGTTTTTTCTCTAAGGTGCATGAAACTTTTTCTATAAAAAGAAGTTTCTAATAAATTTTTTCTATTAAGAAAGCTTACATGAACATTTTCTATAAAGAAAGCTCGCATAAACTTTTCTTTATCGAAAAAGCTCGCATAAACTTTTTTATAAAAAAGTTCCATGAACTTTTTCTATAAAAAAGCTCCCATGAACTTTTTCTATAAAAAAGCTCCCATGAACTTTTTCGATAAAAAAAAGCTCCCTTGAACTTTTTCTATAAAAAAGCTTCCAGGAACTTTTTTATAGAAAAAGCTCCCATGAACTTTTTCTATAAAAAAGCTCCCATTAACTTTTTTTAGAGAAAAAGTTCATGGGAGCTTTTTTTATAGAAAAAGTTCATGGGAGCTTTTTTTATAGAAAAAGTTCATGGGAGCTTTTTCTATAAAAAAAAGCTTCCAGGAAAAAGTTTTCCATAAAAATTGTTCCCATGAATGAAAGCTCATGGGAACAATTTTTATGGAAAAAGTTCATGGGAGATTTTTTTTAGAAAAAGTTCATGGGAGCTTTTTCTGTAAAAAAAGCTTCCAGGAACTTTTTCCATAAAAATTGTTCTCATGAATGAAAGCTCAACTTTTTTTATAAAAAAGTTCCATGAACTTTTTCTATAAAAAAGCTCCCATGAACTCTTTCCATAAAAAAAGCTCCCATGAACTTTTTCTATAAAAAAAGCTCCCATGAACTTTTTCCATAAAAAAAACTTCCAGGAACTTTTTCCATAAAAATGGTTCCCATGAATGAAAGCTCATGGGAACAATTTTTATGGAAAAAGTTCATGGGAGCTTTTTTTATAGAAAAAGTTCATGGGAGCTTTTTTTATAAAAAAAGCTTCCAGGAACTTTTTCCATAAAAATTGTTCCCATGAGCTTTCATGCATGGGAACCATTTTTATGGAAAAAGTTCCTGGAAGTTTTTTTTATGGAAAAAGTTCATGGGAGCTTTTTTTATAGAAAAAGTTCATGGGAGCTTTTTTATGGAAAGAGTTCATGGGAGCTTTTTTATAGAAAAAGTTCATGGAACTTTTTTATAAAAAAAGTTGAGCTTTCATTCATGAGAACAATTTTTATGGAAAAAGTTCCTGGAAGCTTTTTTTTATAGAAAAAGCTCCCATGAACTTTTTCTAAAAAAAATCCCCCATGAACTTTTTCCATAAAAGAAAAAGTTCATGGGAGCTTTTTTTATAGAAAAAGTTCATGGGAGCTTTTTTTTATAGAAAAAGTTCATGGGAGCTTTTTTATAAAAAAGTTTATGCGAGCTTTTTGATAACAACATTTTTAGCAAAAAAAAAAATATGAAACTGATGAACTTTTCTATGCAAAAACTTTTATTGAACTTTTTCTATAATTTTTTTTTTTTTTTTTAAATTTCGTATAAAAGGATTTCTTCTAAAAAAAATGTTAAAATTAACTTTTTTTTATATGTTTTTGCATTGATTTCGTTTTCTTGGGGTTTTTTTCCCACATTCATGATGCCACTGTGCCGTGCGTGGTTACCTTCGCAATTGTGGCACAATGTTCTTGAGTTGAAATATGAATTGAAGTAAAGAACAACAAACAACAACAGAGGTGCCTTACAATTAAAGCATGCAATTTCAGTTTTTTTCTTTTCTCAAAGCTAAAAATCGTCTTGCAGAGTTTTCTTTTGGCAGTTGGTGATGGTTTTTGGCCAAGCTTATTTGTCACAGCCACAGTTGCTGTCAGCTTGAATTCGAACTGCTTTTGGATGGCCGCCTATGGAGTGGTCATAGGGGTTTGTGCTTTTTCTCGATTATGTTTTATTTATTTATGTTTCGTTTTTAATTTCCCATTTATTTTTGTTGTTGTTGTTGTGGTATGGTATGAAATTGTTGTTGTTATTGTTTTCATTATTTCAGTTGGCAATTCGTTCTGTTCTGTTTGCAGTTTTAAATGAATTGTTGATATGTTGCTGTAGCCATTAATGCTCGATGATTGTGGGCTCTGCTGGCATTGGGTGTATAATTTTGGGGTGGCATGGGTTTCAGTTTTGCCAGTTGACTGTTTCAGCAGCGTCATGCTGCCCAATGAATCGGTGGCATGGCGTAGAAAACGACAATGTGCTATGCCACCACCACCACACCACCACCACCGGTCGTTAAAAAATGCCATGAAAACAATCATAAAACAACAAATGAAAAAAATTTATGTAGGTATATAAAGTGGTATTAAAAGTAGGTTTGTGCTGTATAATGTTAAGCGGTGCTCATAACATAAGGGGACATTAGGGTGGGCTGATAAAAGTGATGGGAGAAAAAGTGTGATAAATTTTGTCAACGGCACTGAAATGAGCACCTAGGACAGCGCATGCTATGGACGCCCCAGTTAGGCTGTTAGCGACGAAACAAAAAAGTTTTTCTGCAAACATGCATTGGCCTACGCAACAGTGCGTAGCTACTGGTTTTGCATTGAAAATTGCCCCATAAACATTTTATTTTCTTACAAAGTATAATTTTCGAATTGTTTGATGCGGATCTCGAGGCCCGGACGATATATCAACACTTGTCCTTTGTCCTTGTGTTCTTCGACGCTTGCTCGTCCACTACGCAACCTTTTTAACCTTGCCTACCGTGCGGGTGTTTTCCCAGGGCGTTGGAAGGTTGCGAACGTTCAGCCCATCCCCAAGAAAGGTGGGACGAACAACCCTGCGAATTACGGGCCAATTGCGATATGCTTTGCGCTCTCCAAGGCTATGGAGAGTGTTGGTTAACCATCATCTTGTCAGATACTTAGAGTCCAATGGCCTTCTTAGCGACAGACAGTATAGGTTCCGCAGAAATCACTCTACAGGAGACCTAATGGCATTTTTGTCGGAACGATGGTGTTGCTCTATCCACCAGTTTGGTGAGAGTAAGGTCGTGGCTCTGGATATATTCAAGGCATTTGATAGGGTCTGGCAATGCCTGTCGCTTTTGGAGTCGTTAATAACTTTGTTCGATTTATATCGAGCTTTCTCAGAGATCGTACTATACGAGTTGTTGTAGATGGGTTCTCATCCGATGAGTATACATTGACCGCAGGTGTGCCACAAGGCTCTGTCCTTTCCCCTTTCCTTTTTATTCTTATTTTCATTGACGATCTATTGGATCAGACTTTGAATCTAGTCTACTCATTCATCTTCATTCGACCATAGGCGCAGTCCTCACGAAATTGTGGACAGGAGGCGCATTATGGATGAAACGCTCTCCCAGGATTTGTTGGCCATTTCCGAGTGGGGTAGAATGAACAGAGTAGACTTTAACGCGCAGAAGACGCAATGCTCTTTCTTGTCTCACAAGCGATTCACTGACCCACTTCAATCGTCGATATTTGTCGACGGCATAGATATTGGGCAGTCAGATGCTCTTGATGTTCTGTGCATGAAGATACAAAGTGATGTCCATTGGTCAAAACACGTATTCGAAGTATCGAAAGATGCATTCAAGTATTTAGGCTTTCTTAAGCGATGCAAGAAATATTTCACCCCTTCTGATCTTCTCAATATCTATACTACCTACATCGGGCCGAGGATGGTATATAACTCTCAATGTATGGGCAGGAGCTTCAAAATCATGCTTGAAGCAACTTGACCGCGTATTGGGAACAATAGGATATCCAACTCTATTGCTTCCCTTGAACATCGTCCGAATGTGGGTAGCGTTTTATTGCTCTATCGTTATTTTCATGGCGTGTGTTCCAGGGATATTCGTCTTCTTATCCCTGATGTTAGGATGTTCGCCAGCAATACAAGACTTGCCAGGAACTCACACTCGCTTGTAATTGATTGGCCAGTCGACCGAACCATGCATTACCGAGAAAATTCAGTTGTCGCCCAAACCATTCGTATGTGGAATCGACTTCCGGCTAATGTCTTTCCCACCGACATTGACGTTCAGAAATTTAAGCCTAATATCTATGAACACTATTCCCTCTTTTCCCCCTCCAACCCTTAACTTTCCTAATTGCCAACGCAATGCACTGCATATATAGGGGACATCCCCTGCGTGTTAGTTACGTGAAGAAAAAAAAGTATTCAACTTTAATTTTCTTATTTTCGCTCCAATCTTCTTTACTCGCTGAACAGCACATATCTGGTTTTAAGACAATTAAGACCATATTACCACTAACTATCAAACAACATCTTTGTAATCATCAACAATTACAGCAACAATAACAACAACTACAATAACAACATAACCACCATACAGAACTTGCCTATGCTTTGTTGTTTTTGTTGTTTGTAGTTGTAGGCTGTTAGGCTGAAATGGGGACACAATAGCCATCAATGCAATGCACTTTAAATGTGTCAGTGTTCCAGCACAGCAACATATGTGTACTTGTAAACACACACACATGTGTGTATGTGTGTGTGTGTACATACTGCCAAGGTATTATTCGTACATACACGACAAAAACCAAACAGTGGAGTGAGTACCCAAGGAAGACGCGCCAAAGGAAAATTTAATTATTGTCATTAATAGTAATATGCGTATACAGCACAATATTAATTATACGCAATGGGGTTGCATGGGTTTGTCATAAATAATAATAGAAAAAAATAAAATAATATTAAGTATACGCATCGAGGCCAATTAAATTAACCCATTAACAACGAATAGATAGAAAAATACCCAAAAATAGAGCTGTCATAGGGAAAATTTAGCTTGAGTCAGGAAACAGGTAATGAAATTTGGATTGGCCTTAAGTAGACGAAAGAAACTTAAGGTCATGTTTTGGGGGAAAATTAGTTTGTGGAGAGTCGTTAATGTTTTATATCAAAAAAAAAAAAAAAAATCAAACAAAATTCTTAGAAGTAAGATTTTCGGAAATCGTTTAAGTGTCCTGTTGCATTTGATGGTTTCTATAGTAAGAAACAAGTAAAAGCCTGATAAGTTCGGCCGGGCCAAATCTTGGGAACCCACCACCATGGATTCTGCTAAAAAAGCTATACAAAATAAATTCAGTTGTAGGGCATAAATTTATTCAACATACCAAACTTCTGTCAAAGCAGCAAAAATGAAAGCTTTTGGGAACCGTACAAGGATGATTGAGAGATCGATTTACATGGGAGCTATATCAGGTTATAGACTGATTTCGACCGTATTTGGTACACTTATTAAAAGTCATAACAGAACACCGCATGCGAAATTTCAGCCAAATCAAACAAATATTAAGGCTAGTAAGGGCTCAAGAAGTCAAATCGGAAGATCGGTTTATATGGGAGCTATATCAGGTTATAGACAGATTCGGACGATACTTGGCACAAATATTGGAAGTCATACAAAAAAACTATGTGCCACGTTTCAGCCAAATCGGAAAAATTCCAGAGGCTTAAGAAGTAAAATCGGGAGACCGGTTTATATGGGAGCTATAACAGGTTCATGACAGATTCAAACCGTACTTGGCACAATTGTTGGAAGTCTTAACAAAAGACCAGGTGCAATTTAATTTTCTTCAAAAAATTTATTTATTTTTTTTTAAATCAAATCGCGATGCGGTAAATCAGTCAAATGCTTCTAGCAATAACACACTTTTGCCCACTTTGTAATGTTTTCTGTTTTTCGGATTCTTTTTTTTTTTGTCCATAAGCTGGTTAAGTTCGAAGACGGGCTATATCGGACTATATCTTGATATAGCCCCCATATAGACCGATCCGCCGATTTAGGGTCTTAGGCCAATAAAAGCCACATTTATTATCCGATTTTGTTAAAATTTGGGACAGTGAGTTATGTTGGTCCCTTCGACATCCTTCGTCAATTTAGTTCAGATCGGTTCATATTTGGATATAGCTGCCATATAGACCGATCCTCCGATTTAGGGTCTTAGGCCCATAAAATCCAAAATTTATTATCCGATTTTGCTGAAATTTGGGACAGTGAGTTGTGTTAGGCCCTTCGACATTCTTCGTCAATTTGGCCCAGATCGGTCCAGATTTGGATATAGCTGCCATATAGACCTATCCTCCTATTTAAGGTCTTAGGCCATTAAAAGGCGCATTTATTGTCCGATTTCGCCGAAATTTGGGACAGTGAGTTAAGTTATTCCCTTTGATATACTTCTGCATTATGGCACAGATCGGTCTAGATTTCGATATAGCTGCCATATAGACCGATCTCTCGGTTTTAGGTTTTGGGGCCATAAAAAGCGCATTTATTGTCCGATTTTGCTGAATTTGGTTCAGATCGGTTCATATTTGGATATAGCTGCCATATAGACCTATCCTCCTATTTAAGGTCTTAGGCCCATAAAAGGCGCATTTATTGTCCGATTTCGCCGAAATTTGGGACAGTGAGTTAAGTTATTCCCTTTGACATACTTCTGCATTATGGCACAGATCGGTCTAGATTATATAGACCGATCTCTTGGTTTTAGGTTTTGGGGCTATAAAAAGCCACATTTATTCTCCGATTTTGCTGAAATTTGGGCCAGTGAGTTGTGTTGGGCCCTTCGACATCCTTCGCCAATTTAGTTCAGATCGGTTGATGTATGGATATAGCTGCCATATAGACCTATCCTCCGATTTAGGGTCTTAGGCCCATAAAAGGCGCATTTATTGTCCGATTTCGCCGAAATTTGGGACAGTGAGTTAAGTTATTCCCTTTGACATACTTCTGCATTATGGCACAGATCGGTCTAAATTTCGATATAGCTGCCATATAGACCGATCTCTTGGTTTTAGGTTTTGGGGCCATAAAAAGCGCATTTATTGTCCGATGTCGCCGCAATTTGGGACAGGGAGTTGTGTTAGGCCTTTCGACATCCTTCTTCAATTTCCCTCAGATCGGTCTAGATTTCGATATAGCTGCCATATAGACCGATCCTCCGATTTAGGGTCTTAGGCCCATAAAAGCCACATTTATTCTCAGATTTTGCTGAAATTTGGGCCAGTGAGTTGTGTTGGGCCCTTCGACATCCTTCGTCAATTTGGTTCAGATCGGTTCATATTTGGATATAGCTGCCATATAGACCTATCCTCCTATTTAAGGTCTTAGGCCCATAAAAGGCGCATTTATTGTCCAACGTCGCCGAAATTTGGGACAGTGAGTTAAGTTATTCCCTTTGACATACTTCTGCATTATGGCACAGATCGGTCTAGATTTCCATATAGCTGCCATATAGACCGATCTCTTGGTTTTAGGTTTTCGGGCCATAAAAAGATTTTGCTGAAATTTGGAGCAGTGAGTTGTGTTGGGCCCTTCGACATCCTTCGCCAATTTTGTTCAGATCGGTTGATGTATGGATATAGCTGCCATATAGACCTATCCTCCGATTTAGGGTCTTAGGCCCATAAAAGGCGCATTTATTGTCCAACGTCGCCACAATTTGGGACAGGGAGTTGTGTTAGGCCCTTCGACATCCTTCTTCAATTTCCCTCAGATCGGTCTAGATTTCGATATAGCTGCCATATAGACCGATCCTCCGATTTAGGGTCTTAGGCCCATAAAAGCCACATTTATTCTCAGATTTTGCTGAAATTTGGGCCAGTGAGTTGTGTTGGGCCCTTCGACATCCTTCGTCAATTTGGTTCAGATCGGTTCATATTTGGATATAGCTGCCATATAGACCTATCCTCCTATTTAAGGTCTTAGGCCCATAAAAGGCGCATTTATTGTCCGATTTCGCCGAAATTTGGGACAGTGAGTTAAGTTATTCCCTTTGACATACTTCTGCATTATGGCACAGATCGGTCTAGATTTCGATATAGCTGCCATATAGACCGATCTCTCGGTTTTAGGTTTTAGGGCCATAAAAATCGCATTTATTGTCCGATTTTGCTGAAATTTGGAGCAGTGAGTTGTGTTGGGCCCTTCGACATCCTTCGTCAATTTGGCCCAGATCGGTTGATGTATGGATATAGCTGCCATATAGACCTATCCTCCGATTTAGGGTCTTAGGCCCATAAAAGGCGCATTTATTGTCCAATGTCGCCGCAATTTGGGACAGGGAGTTGTGTTAGGCCCTTCGACATCCTTCTTCAATTTCCCTCAGATCGGTCTAGATTTCGACATAGCTGCCATATAGACCGATCTCTTGGTTTTAGGTTTTGGGGCCATAAAAAGCGCATTTATTGTCCGATGTCGCCGCAATTTGGGACAGGGAGTTGTGTTAGGCCCTTCGACATCCTTCTTCAATTTCCCTCAGATCGGTCTAGATTTCGATATAGCTGCCATATAGACCGATATCTCGATTTAAAGTCTTGGCCCCAAAAAAGGCTCATTTATAATCCGATTTAATTGAAATTTGACACATTGACTTATGTTAGGCTTTTCGACATCCATGTTGTATATGTTTCAGATCGGTTTATTTTTAAACACAATTGAACAATGACTTGTATGTATTAGTATTTTGTCCACATCATTTCATATTTCGATATAACTGCTATGGGACATAAGGAATGCAATTTTCACCGGATTTTGATGGAAGGTGGTTTACATATATACCCGAGGTGGTGGGTATCCAAAGTTCGGCCCGATCGAACTTACCGCCTTTTTACTTGTTATATATAAGATGTCTGTTATCCGATATATGTCTCTTATCCGATATATGGCTCTTAACCGATATATGTCTCTTATTTGATATATGTCTTTTATATGTCTGTTATCCGATATATGTCTCCTATCCGATATATGTCTCTTATCCGATATATGTCTCTTAACCGATATATGTCTCTTATTTGATATATGTCTTTTATATGTCTGTTATCCGATATATGTCTCCTATCCGATATATGTCTCCTATCCGATATATGTCTCTTATCCTATATATGTCTCTTAGCTGATATACTAGTGGGACAGGGCCCGCTTCGCTGGGCCCATATATTTCTTTTATATGTCTGTTATCCGAAATATGTTTCCTATCCGATATATGTTTCCTATCCGATAGATGTCTCTTATCCGATATATGTCTCTTATCTGATATACTAGTGGGACAGGGCCCTCTTCGCTGCACCGATAAATGTCTCTTATCTGATATACTAGTGGGACAGGACCCGCATCGCTGCGCCTTCTTTCACTCTCTAATATTTTTTATTTGAGCTCTATATTGCCATGGTTCGTAAATTAAAAACAAATGCTACGTGAATATAAATGCTCTAAGTAATGAAAATATGAAAGATCGCCAAAATCGGCAAAGGGAATAGAGCATCAAGCGTTAATGGGTTAATATCACTTGGAGGCATTTAATTGATTTAAATCATTTCATTTTGCCATCATGTTGTCAAGGCTAAAACTCTTTTCTTCTTTTCTCTAATACCCTTTTAGTGGTAGGAAAAAAAATTGTAATGGATTTTTTTCTTCTACCCATTGGCCTGCCTTTTGTGTTGTTTAAGCATTTCGACAGATTAGAAATGCTATACAAGCACTTTAAACTTTGTTTATATTTCCGACTTATTGGCAAGTGTACCTTACCATAATACTCAATCGTTAGCTACCCTCCTCCATCATCAATAATTTGCTTTATACACACACACACACACACACACACTCTCACAGAAAATGAATGATATTTATTGATAAAAATTTAAAGAATGTTGAACGACGCCCGCTATGCAATGCACATTGAAGCTCTTTAGTTATCTGTGCACGAGTGTGTGTGTGTGTGTGTGTGTGTAAGAATGGCTTTGCTGATTTCTCTGACAAGGACACAATAGTATTGCGAATGCCAATGAACTCTCATTGCTGGCACTCTGCTAATTTATTTATAATGTTCTGGTACATGCCTAGTGGGTCGACATCTATCGTATAAGGTCTCGGCATAGGCTATCGTACATATCTACGTGCAAGTACCGTAGTAAGGTTATGAAATAAAATAAATAATGAATGAATGAAAATGGCTTGTTGTTTGTTTCTTCATTTTTCTCTCTTTTTTTCCATTTTATTACATTTGGCATGAGCATTTAATTCGCCTGGGGTGCAGATGTCAGTTGCTAATTGACAGCAAATGTGGCATAAATAAGTAAAAAAATGTTGATCTTTAAGAGAGATTTTAGGAGATAAAATTAATTGAATTTATTTATTTTTATATACAACAACATGGAGGGGAAGCAAATACTTGTTGGAAATACTTATTTCCTAACTTTAAAGATTTTAACCAAAGATAATGGAAAAGTTTCCTATGATTGAAAACTTGTTTACTTGTTTTTAAGAATTTTTTTACTTCATATTAGAAAATTTTTTCTTCTTTTGCTGAAAACCGGGTTTGGATTTCTTTTGTCTTTTGTGCCGCTTGTGAAGTAATATGAAATCGATTTGTTTTATACTAGGAAGAGGTGTTGAAGGTCAAAGCAGGAGACCCTTTAGAGGCTAAAACAATAATACCAGCAGACCGGTTTATATGGCAACCATATCTTAACATGAATCGATTTGGCATATTTACAAACGCAATCATCTATAATTAAAATATTTGTAAAATTTCAAGGGACTAGCTTCACTCGATCCAGAGTTATCCCATGGCAGGCGGTTGTACGCACCTGATTGACTCGATGGAGTCCTCATCGGTCAAAGGCTGCCGCCTCAGTGTATGTGTTCGTCCTTCTTTTGTCTTGGGAGAGGCATATCCCGGAGTTCCTTCTTCGCACACTTCTGGTCCGTGGCGAGATTGAAAAGAACCCTAGAACCCAGTTCTGTTTGGCAGAACCGCCTCCATCATTGGTCAGTGTCGGTGAGGTGTAAATGATTGACCCGATGGAATCCACATCGGTCAGGGACTGCCGCCTCAGTGTAGTTGTTCGTCCTTTTTTTTTTGTCATGGGAGAGGCATATCCCGGAGTACCTTCTCCGCACACTTCTGGTCCGTGGCGAGATTGAAAAGAACCCTAGAACCCGGTTCTGTTTGGTTTGGCAGAACCGCCTCCATCATCGGTCAGTGTCGGTAAGGTGTAAATAATTGAACCCATGGAATCCTCATCGGTCAGGGGCTGCCGCCTCAGCATATCCCGGAGTACCTTCTCCGCACGCTTCTGGTCCGTGGAGGCACTTACGTCACTATGGGAGTATAGTCACACAGGCGCTATATGGAGTGCATGGCGATAGCAGTCAAATCCGGTACTGCCAAGATAGAGCCAGACAACGGGTACATACCGCCGGTTGGTGGCTGTGTCCCAGCTAAAGGCCAGGATTACAAGCCCAACAAAAGTGGGCTACAGCAAATTTTGCCCATGAACATTCCACTAAGGAACAGGGGCAAAATTCTCCCCTATCAATGAGTGCAGTCCGATTCAAGTTTAAGCTCAATGATAAGGGACCTCATTTTTATAGCCGAGTCCAAACGGCGTGCCGCAGTGCGACACCTCTTTGGAGAAAAGTTTTACATGGCATAGTACCTCACAAACGTTGCCGGCATTAGGAGGGGAAAACCACCGTTGAAATTCTTTTACTGATGGTCTCGCCAGGATTCGTACCCAGGCGTTCAGCGTCATAAGTGGCCTCGAAGTTAGCCCCTGTTCCTTAGTGGAATGTTCATGGGCAAAATTTGCATATCAGATTATGGACCGATTGGATCCAAACACGTTATGCAAAATTTTCAGCCAAATCGGATTGGAAATGCGCCCTCTAGAGGCTCAAGAAGTCTAATCGGAAGATCGGTTTATATGGCACCTACTTCAGGTTATGGATTGATTTGAATTATTCTTAGCACAGTTGTTGGAAGTCATAACAAAACATGTCATGCGAAATTTCAGCCAAATCGTATAGGAATTGCGCCCTCTAGAGGCTCAAGAAGTCAAGACCCTAGATCGGCTTATATGGCGACTATATCAAGTTATAGACTGATTTGAATTATTCTTAGCACAGTTGTTGGAAGTCATAACAAAACATGTCATGCGAAATTTCAGCCAAATCGTATAGGAATTGCGCCCTCTAGAGGCTCAAGAAGTCAAGACCCCAGATCGGTTTATATGGCAGCTATATCAAGTTATGGACTGATTTGAATTATTCTTAGCACAGTTGTTGGAAGTCATAACAAAACATGCCATACGAAATTTCAACCAAATCGTATAGGAATCGCGCACTCTAGAGGCTCAAGAAGTCAAGACCCTAGATCGGTTTATATGGCAACTATATCAGGTTATGGACCGATTTGAATTATTCTTAGCACAGTTGTTGGAAGTCATAACAAAACATGTCATGCGAAATTTCAGCCAAATCGTATAGGAATTGCGCCCTCTAGAGGCTCAAGAAGTCAAGACCCTAGATCGGTTTATATGGCGGCTATATCAAGTTATGGACTGATTTGAATTATTCTTAGCACAGTTGTTGGAAGTCATAACAAAACATGCCATACGAAATTTCAACCAAATCGTATAGGAATTGCGCACTCTAGAGGCTCAAGAAGTCAAGACCCTAGATCGGTCTATATGGCGACTATATCAAGTTATGAACTGATTTAGACTATACTTGGCACAGTTGTTGGGAGTCATACCCGAACAATTGATGCAAAATTTCAGCCGAATCGAATAAGAATTGTTCCCTCTAGAGGCTGTAGAAGTCAAGACCCAATTTCAAGAAGTCAAGACCCAAGATCGATTTATATGGCAGCTATATCAAAACATGGACCGATTTGGCCCATTTTCAATCCCAACCGACCTACATTAATAATAAGTATTTGTGCAAAATTTCAAGCGACTAGCTTTACTCCTTCGAAAGTTAGCGACCTTTTGACAGACAGACAGACGGACGGACGGACGGACGGACATGGCTAGATCGACTTAAAATGTCACGACGATCAAGAATACTTGATGGGGTCTTAGACCCATATCTTGAGGTGTTACAAACGTAACGACGAAATTAGTATACCCCCCATTCTATGGTGGGGGATATAAAAATCCTCCATATTTTAGAAGCACATCCATTGAAGCCACATCATTACCACTTCTTACTTCAGTTTCTTTGCCCCTGTTCCTTAATGGAATGTTCATGGGCAAATTTTGCATTTTTTACTCCAGTTTCTTATTCAAATAGCTAAGACCTTATCAAACAACGCAATTAAGAATCAAAATAACTTAAATTTCTCCTTAAAAACTTAAAGATCAACAACCAATAGAATGACCTACTTTTTCTCATCTGACCATCAACGTCATTTAATGTGTGAATGATGCTATGACCCTCACCTCCACTTACCCTGGCTCACCAAAAGCCATTCCGATAGTGTGGTGTCTTCATCAACAACATATTAAATACTTAAATAAGTCAGCCAACAGTCAAGAGTCGATGGTCGGTCACCCAGCTAGTCAGTCAGCCAACGACTAATCAACGATGACGAATAGCTGTTGCTTGCTAATATCGTCGTTAGTTATTTACGGGCGTTTTACTGCTAAATAGTTTTGTGTTGTTGCTGTTGTTGTTGGTGTTTTTGTAGTTTAACGAATTCTTCTAGAATCCAAGTTTAATTTCCAATAGCATTTTTAACTGACAAAAGTTTAATGAACTTCGATAGCATTGCAGAACAGACAATAGAGCAAAAAATAAAAACAAATTAAGGCTTTGAACTATTAAACGTCGTTAAACCTCGAAATGATGGGGGGGGGGGGGGGGGAAGTTCACACAATACCACACACCCATGCATTTGCCCATATATAAATGTGAAAACAAAAATATCACATGTATTGGCAAAAATATGAAAAAAAGTTTGTGGGTGTTTTTGTTTTTGTTTTTATTTTATTTGTTTTTTTTTTTTTTTTTTTTTGTTTTTGTTTTGTTTTTGTTTTGTTAAACTAATTAGTTGAAAGCATTTGTGAAATCAAGCGATAAATGCCAGTGGCAGCAGCAGTTAAATGGACATCATCAGTATCATTAAAAACCATAAATCAGTCAGTCTAACGGTATAAATTTTGGGTTTTTGGGTATGACTCTATTTAGCAAGTCTCATTATAAAAATCTGATTATAAAAATAAAAATTTAACACATGCCAATGCTTTAAGTATCCACAGTATTTGACGTTCTTAAAGGAATTTAGAAATTGAAATAACTCTGAAAAAAAAAAAACGAATAAGATATACCAGTAATTCTATTGGAATGTCGCTGATAAAAGTGTCCTTGAAAACCCAAAAAAATATATTCCACCCGCATTCGAATTCCCGTATTTCGGGCAAAAAAGATTTCAAAACGAAGGGCCTAAATACAACTCACTGTCCCAAATTTCGTGAAATCGGAATATAAATGCGCCTTTTATGGGCCCAAGACCTTATATCGAGAGGTCGGTCTATATAGCAGCTATATCCAAATCTGGACCGATCTGGGCCATATTGCAGAAATATGTTGAGGGGCCTAACGTAACACACTATCCCAGATTTCAGCGACATCGGACAATAAATGCGCCTTTTATGGGCCCATGGCTTTAAATCGAGAGATCGGCCTATATGGCAGCTATATCCAAATCTGGACCGATCTGAATCATATTGCAGAAATATGTCGAAGAGCCTAACATAATTCACTTTCCCAAATTTCGGCGAAATCGGACAATAAATGCTCCTTTTATAGGTCCAAAGACTTATATCGAGAGATTGGTCTATATGGCAGCTATATACAAATCTGGACCGATCTAAGCTTAACTGCAGAAATATGCCAAGGAGCCCAACACAACTCACTGTCCCAAGTTTCAGAAAAATCAGATTATAAATGTGGCTTTTATGGGCCCAAAACCTTAAATCGGCAGATCGGTCTATATGACAGCTATATCCAAATCTGAACCGATCTGAGCCTAATTGCAGAAATATATTAAGGGGTCTAACACAACTCACTATCCCAAATTTCAGCGACATAGGGACAACAAATGCGTCTTTTATTGGCCCAAAACCTTAAATCGAGAGATCGGTACATATGGCAGCTATATATAAATCTGGATCGATCTGGACCAAATTGCAAAAGTATGTCAAGGGGACTAACACAACTGACTGTCCCAAATTTCAGCAAAATCGAATCATAAATGCGGTTTTTATGGGCCCAAGACCTTAAATCGAGAGATCGGTCTATATAGCAGCTTTATTCAAACCTAGACCGATCTGGGCCAAATTGGAGAAGGATGTCGAAGGCCATAACACAACTCACTGTCCCAAATTTCGGTGAAATCGGACAATAAATACGCCTTTTATGGGTCCAAATTCATAAATCGGGAGATGGGTCTATATGGCAGCTATATCCAAATCTGCACCGATCTGATCTTATTTCCAGAAATAAGTTAAGGGGCCTAACACAACTCACTGTCCCAAATTTCGGCGAAATCGAACAATAAATGCGCCTTTTATGGGGCCAAGACCTTAAATCGAGAGATCGGTCTATATGGTAGCTATATACAAATCTTGGCCGATCTGAGCTTAACTGCAGAAATATGCCAACTGTACCAAATTTCAGAAAAATCAGATTATAAATGTGGCTTTTATGGGGCCAAGACCTTAAATCGAGAGATCGGTCTATATGGTAGCTATATTCATATATTGACCGATCTGAACCAAATTGCAGAGAGATAATAAGGGGCCTTATACAACTCACTGTCCTAAATTTCAGCAAAATCGGACAATAAGTGCGCTCTTTATGGGCCCAAGACCTTAAATCGAGAGATCGGCCTATATGGCAGCTATATACAAATCAAGACCGATTTGGGCCAAATTGCAAAAGTATGTCAAGAGGACTAACACAACTGACTGTCCCAAATTCCGGCGACATCGGACAATAAATGCGCATTTTATGGGTCCAGAACCATAAATCGAGAGATCGGTCAGCCAAATTGGACAAAAATTGTGGCTTGTAAGGGGCTTAAGAAGTCAAATCGGGAGATCCGTATATATGGGGGCTATATCAGGTTTTAGACCGATTTGGACCATTCTAAGCACAGTTTTTTGAAGTCATAAAAGAAAAATTCATGCAAAATTTCAGCTAACTCAAACAAAAACTGCGTCTTCCAGGGGCCCAAGAGTCAAATCGGGAGATCGGTTTATATTGGGGCTATATCAGGTTATACACCGATTTCGACCGTACTAGGCACATTTATTGGAAGTCCTAACAGGACTCCACAAGCAAACTTTCAGCCAAATCGAACAAAAATTGCGGCTTGTTAGGGCTCAAGAGTTCAAATCGGGAGATCGGTTTATAGGGGAGCTATATCAGGTTATAGACCGATTTAGAACGTGCTAGGCACACTTGTTGGTAGTCATAATTGAACACCACATGCAAACTTTCAGCCAAATTGGACAAAAATTGTGGCTTGTAAGGGCTCAAGAAGTCAAATCGGGAGATCGGTTTATATGGGGGCTATATCAGGTTATAGACCGATTCGGACCGTACTTGGCATAGTCTTTGGAAGTCATAACGGGACATTACATGCAAAATTTCAGCGAAATCGGATGAAAATTGCAGCTTTTCGGGGCTCAAGAAATCTAATCGGGAGATCGGTTTGTATGGGAGCTATATCTTAATCTGAACCGATACGGCCCATTTGCAATCCCCAACGACCTATATCGATATTAAGTATCTGTGCAAAATTTCAAGCGGCAAGCTTAACGCTTTCGACCTCTATCGTAACATGGTATTTAACCTGATATTGCCCCCATATAAAACACTAAAACATGACCCATTTGAGGGATGGCGGAGTGTATCCTACACTTACTTTGGTCTTATTTTCTCCACGGCCTTGGATAGGACTTATAATTCAAAAAAAAAAAAAAATATTTATTCTGAGAGGATTTTCTTAGTGAAGTCTAATTAAAACCAAACAATTTGCCGCATATTTTTTGTCTTACATTTCTTTTTTTCTCATTTATGATATGGAAACGCAAACGCTGTATGCCAATTCTGTTTTAAAGCTTAGTTAAGCTTTGCCTTTGGATTATTTCCATCTCACTCGTCCCTACACGTGTCAAATATTTCAATGTACATATCTCATTAGAGTTGAAAAAAAAAATTGTATACCGAGAAACATTTTTGAACAACAAGCAAAAGAAATTTCCTTGAACTACTTACGAAAAGCCAGCAAATGCTGGGTACTTATGCAAATCCCCCCCAAAACAAAAACAAAAAAACACAGACGAACCAAGGTAAAGGCCATAAGGAGCAGAGGTAAAACCAACAAACGAGCCAACAAGAACAATAAGGTAAACTTGCCTCCCCAAAAAAGGAAAAAAAAATAGAAGAGAATCTAAAAAAGAAGGAAGTGCGTGTATAGAGATTTAACATGGCACAATTGTCATTTTGTGACACTTTAAGAGCTGTAC
This sequence comes from Stomoxys calcitrans, assembly GCF_963082655.1. Classification (NCBI taxonomy): domain Eukaryota; kingdom Metazoa; phylum Arthropoda; class Insecta; order Diptera; family Muscidae; genus Stomoxys; species Stomoxys calcitrans. Next base: position 234,720,651 of record NC_081552.1, on the reverse strand, counting down.
TACTATGCTGCTACTATATATTCAAGAGTACCGGGGCGCTTACCTCCAGAGCATGCCAATCAATAAGCAAACCGAAAGCGGACGCCACTTAACGGCGATAGGCCTTATTCTGCTCAATGAATTTCAAACAGAAGCAATAGAAAAACGTCAGAAAAAAACATGGACGCTTAAACAAAAAAAAAAAAGTTTGCCAAAAACAAAACTACTTAGTTTTTGCTGCAGTTGAAGGTCGTTCATTCGCTTGTACACACATTCGCATATGTTTGCTATGCTAAGCGCTTTGCTTAGGCTTTTATGTTTGTCTAACAATACAGCACCAGCACCAACACCATGACTAGCAGCAGCAGCAGCAGCAGCAGCCGCAATGACAACAACTAAACTCACTGTAGCAGCAATGATTTTGTTTTTTGAGGTCAATGTATGATAATAACGCTAGCAAACAATAAACAATGGGTGCTGTTAGTGGAAGGCGTGAAGGGAACAACACTACCAATAACAGCAACAACTATACCATCATAAGCAAACTAAATAAAATAGTTTATCAATACAACAACCACACAAGAAAAATGAATAGAAAATTTGCTAATGGTGTGCAAACAAATGTATGAGCGCCTATCAAAAGGGGGTGGGGAAACAACACCCACCTTTGGTCGGACACATTTGTATGAACACATGCGCCGGTATTTCTCGATACTAACCTCACAGTTGCTCTCATGCCTCAAACACATCAGCATTGGCTCTTAATAAAGCAGCAGCCATGCAACAAGAACGATCTTGCTGACTGCTTACTCGAATAGTGTAGACGTTTTAGGCATCGACATAAATAAAATATTAAAATAAGAAAGCAAAATAAAATAGAATAAAGTAAAATAAATTAAAACAAAATAAAATAAAATAAAATAAAATAAAATAAAATAAAATAAAATAAAATAAAATAAAATAAAATAAAATAAAATACAATACAATACAATAAAATAAAATAAAATAAAATAAAATAAAATAAAATAAAATAAAATAAAATAAAATAAAATAAAATAAAATAAAATAAAATAAAATAAAATAAAATAAAATAAAATAAAATAAAATAAAATAAAATAAAATAAAATAAAATAAAATAAAATAAAATAAAATAAAATAAAATAAAATAAAATAAAATAAAATAAAATAAAATAAAATAAAATAAAATAAAATAAAATAAAATAAAATAAAATAAAATAAAATAAAATAAAATAAAATAAAATAAAATAAAATAAAATAAAATAAAATAAAATAAAATAAAATAAAATAAAATAAAATAAAATAAAATAAAATAAAATAAAATAAAATAAAATAAAATAAAATAAAAGAAAATAAAATAAAAAAAAATAAAATAAAATAAAATAAAATATAATGAAATAAAATAAAATAAAATAAAATAAAATAAAATAAAATAAAATAAAATAAAATAAAATAAAATAAAATAAAATAAAATAAAATAAAATAAAATAAAATAAAATAAAATAAAATAAAATAAAATAAAATAAAATAAAATAAAATAAAATAAAACTAAATAAAATAAAATAGAATAAAATAATAATAAAATAAAATAAAATAAAATAAAATAAAATAAAATAAAATAAAATAAAATAAAATAAAATAAAATAAAATAAAATAAAATAAAATAAAATAAAATAAAATAAAATAAAATAAAATAAAATAAAATAAAATAAAATAAAATAAAATAAAATAAAATAAAATAAAATAAAATAAAATAAAATAAAATAAAATAAAATAAAATAAAATAAAATAAAATAAAATAAAATAAAATAAAAATAAATAAAATAAAAAATAAATAAAATAAAATAAAATAAAATAAAATAAAATAAAATATAATAAAATAAAATAAAATAAAATAAAATAAAATAAAATAAAATAAAATAAAATAAAATAAAATATAATAAAATAAAACTAAATAAAATAAAATAAAATAAAATAAAATAAAATAAAATAAAATAAAATAAAATAAAATAAAATAAAATAAAATAAAATAAAATAACATAAAACAAAATAAAATAAAATAAAGTAAAATAAAGTAAAATAAAATAAAATAAAAAAATTAAAATATAAATAATATTAAGGGAAATAAAATAAAAAAATAAATAATTTTAAGGAAAATAAATTAAAAAAATAAAAAATATTAAGGAAAATAAAATAAAGTTAGATAATATTAAGAAAAATAAAAACAATAAAATTAAATAAACTAAGGTAAAATAATTTTATATTAAAAAATTAAACAAAATAAAACCAAAATTGGGAGGCCATCGAAAGAGGTTAGCATGTCCGCCTATGACGCTGAACGCCTGGGTTCGAATTCTGGCGACTTTTAGCGGTGGTTTTCCCCTCCTAACGCATGATGGCAACATTTGTGAGGTACCTTGCCATGTAAAACTTCTCTTCGAAGAGTTGTCGCACTGCGGCACGCCGTTCGGACTCGGCTATAAAAAGGAGGCCCCTTATCATTGAGCTTGAAACTTGAATCGGACTGCACTCATTGATACGTGATAAGTTTGCCCCTGTTTCTTAGTGGAATGTTCATGGGCAAAATTTGCATTTGCAAAACCAAAATTAAATGAAACTAACAACTATTGGATTGCCCAAAAAGTAATTGGGATTTTTTAAAAGAAAGTAAATGCATTTTTAATAAAACTTAGAATAAACTTGAATCAAATATACTTTTTTTACACTTTTTTTCTGAAGCAAGCTAAAAGTAACAGCTGATAACTGACAGAAGAAAGAATGCAATTACAGAGTCACAAGCTGTGAAAAATTTTGTCAACGCCGACTATATGAAAAATTCGCAATTACTTTTTGGGCAACCCAATATATCCCAAAATAGTCCGATCGACGGATTTCAAAGGGCTGATTGCAACTAACTCTACTTAGTTTAACGAAATTTGTTTAAACAAGTAAAAACGTGCCAAGTTCGGCAGTGCCGAATCTTATATACCCTCCATCATGGATCGCAGTTGTCGAGTTCTTTTCCCGGCATCTATTCTTAGGCAAAAAACAAAAGGTTAAAAGAAAAGATTTACTCTGCTATTAGAGCGATATCAAGATAGGGTCCGATTCGGACCACAATTAAATTAAAGGTTGGAGGTGAAAATTTCAGCCAATTCGAATAAGAATTGCGCCCTCTAGAGGCTCAATAAGTCAAGATCCTAGTTCGGTTTATATGGCAGCTATATCAGGTTATAGAATAATTTGAACCCCTTATTGACCCAGCTGTTGGAAATCATTACCAAACAAGTCATGCAAAATTTCCAAATCGGATAAGAATTGCACCCTCTAGAGGCTCAAGATCCTAGTATGGTTTATATGACAGCTATGTTAGGTTATGGACTGATTTCAACCATACATAGCACAGTTGTTGGAAGTCATAGCGAAACAGGTTGTCCAAAATGTCAGCCAATACGAATAAGAATTGCGCCCTCTAGAAGCTTAAGAAGTCAAAACCCTAGATCGGTTTATATGGCAGCTATATCAGATTATGGACCTATTTCAAACATACTTGGCACAGTTGTTGGAAATCATAACAAAACACGTCATGCTAAATTTCAGCCAAAATTTCAGCAACATCGGCTAATAAATACGCCTTTTATGGGCCCAAGACCTTAAATAAGAAGAGCGATTTAAATATTCCTTAAGACTTAAAGCAATACAGCAAACAAATTCATAAGAAAGCACAACGTTTATTGTTTATCAGAGATGCTAGTGGCTGCTTCACTGCTCTCCACAAAATGCCGCCTTCAAACGATTGCCTTCTTCGATATCTCACAACAGGTGTAAGTAGTGTGGGTGTGTGGCTAGTGGTGGTAATTTTGCCAAGCTGAAACGCACAAAACATGCAAAGTCGAAGAAAACACACAAACATTCGGCAAAACTACTCATCCAACAGCGCCTCACCACTTGCCGACACATAAAAATAAACAAAAACAAAACTGTAAATCAATCAAATCTTTGGTTAACCAAAATGTGAGAACCAACATTTTGGATAAAGAAAAAGTGTGTGTGTGTGTGAGAGAGAGAGAGAGAGAGAGAATGTTTGCCTTGCATGAGAGCATAGCAAAGGGAGCATGTACATCTAGTTAGGGGGCGTAAGTAAACAAAAAAACAAATGGGGTAAGGTGTTGTATCTCACAGAAAAACTATTAATGCAAAATTTATGCGCAAAAATTTAAATGAAATCAACACCGAGCCGCCACTGCCGCCACATAGAACGCAGAAAAAGAAAAGAACACACACACACGCACACATACATTGAAAATGAACTCAATAGTAATACAGAATTGTAGTGCGGTTGTTCAATGATATCGAATAATCGGCCGACCACTAAATAGCTGTACAGAATACTTCAGCACACTGTGCTTGTTTAGCCTCTCAATCACCATTTTTTTTTTTTTTTTTTTTTTTAAATGTTTATTATTTCAGTTAATTAATACATAGTTCTATTAATAAACAAATAGATATATTATATAGTATAGTAATTCCTTACACTGTTCCCATAGGAATGCTCTAGTAATTCTAATATAATAGATAGTTTTTATTACATAGTTCGTTATAATAAATTAAGCCTAAAATAAGCTTATATATAATGTATCGCAATGAAAAAATTTGAACAAAAAACATCACTCATGTATATTTTTATATTTAGGTTAAAAAAGTGTCAAGGAGTATAAAACAAGATGATTATGGCCTATGCCACCAATATCTTTGTATGCCTAAACTGTCAATCTTATCTCTTTGAGTTATTGTGGTATCAAATCTAGTATCAACGCCAGGGTTATTTATGTCGAAAGATTTTATATTGGCTCTTCTATATATGTGGTAAAATGTAGGAATACCAAAATTGTCTTGAATACAACGTAATTTATCTAGATAAAGAAAAGCTTCAGGTGGAACGAACCCCGTTTCCAAGCATTTGTTAATATATAAATCATCAGCGTAGTAAGAGGCCATAATCAAATTGTTTGTAACATTTTCAGTAGATTTCATTATATGATTTCTAATTGTTTTAATTATAAAATTGTCTATTCTATTTATGTTTACAGCTTCATATAATACTCTATTGGATACAAATTTTTGGTAATTACTACTAGGTGTTCTATAAAGAGAGGTGCAGGAACGTAGGCATTTTCTTTCGAGTTTTCTGATTTTTTCCATATAAGAGGGTGATATGTTAAACCAAATTGGCGCACCATAGCATAAAATCGATCGCACAACCGATGTGTATATCATAATTTTGATTTCCTTAACAATCTTCTTAGAAAAAAATATAGATTTGTAAGCAAAAAACGCATTTCTAGCCTTTAAGATCTGTTTATTAATGTGTGAGTTAAAATATAGAAATCTATCCAAATATATTCCTAAGTATTTAACTTCATCCTTTACTGGTATATCTACGTTAGCCTCCCTGGATCGAATTCGGAAATCTTTCCAATTTCTCCTTATATTCCAGTTGCATTTGCCAACTGGAGGACGAAACAGGATAGCCTCACATTTGTGCAAGTTTATCTTCATATTCCAGTCTATACTGTACTGCTCAACAACATTAAAAGCAGCTTGTAGCTTGTTTTTTATATCAGCCATATTATAACCAAACTCATATATAATTATATCATCAGCAAACGCAATAATATTCTGTGTCCTATCTAATAAATCGTGTATATATAAATTGAATAAGATTGGGGCATTAACTGTTCCCTGCTGTAAGCCATTTATCATCTTAAAAACGTTCGAGCTACAATTCGCTCCCTTTCCTATAATATATTCCTTTTCATTTATCATGTTGTAGACTAAAACAACGAGATGAAAAGGAAGTTTGTAACTGAGCATCTTATAAATTAGAGCTGGTATCCAAATATTGTCAAATGCCTTTTCAAAGTCGATTAAACATGCCCCTGTACACGAAAGTTTATTCCAATTCCACTGTATGTTCGATACTAATAAATTAACTGCATGAATCGTAGAGTGCGTATGTTTGAAACCAAATTGCTTCTCACACACTAAGTTTAGTTTCAGACACTGTTGGCTTATAATATTATTAGAACAAATCTCAAATATTTTGCTAATATTAGGCAGCAAACTTATGGCCCTTAGGTTCTTGGGATGAGTAATGTCCCTATCTTTCTTAGGAATGACAACCATCTTTGCTATTTTCCAGTGCTTTGGGAAGAAAGCATTGTTAATCATATTGTTAAATAGTGTCAAATACTCAAATATCAATAGCATAGGGACTTTCTTAAGTATAATATTGGGTATCTTGTCAATTCCATACGATAATTTTCCTTTTAATTTGGAGAAGATGTACAAAATTTCCTCTCGAGAAGTAAAATAATCCAAATTAGAGGCAACTGGATCATTGGCCAAGTTCATATCATTGAAGTTCGTTATCGTATTTAAGCCCTCTTCATATCTCACTTTGTCTTCCAAAAATGAGTTGAAGACTTCTATAACTTCCCTATGCACCAAATTCGTCTCATCAGTACTTTTTGAGGAATAAATACTTTCTAAATAAGCTCCTATGAAGTTCAATATATGTCCTTCGTCCTCTAATACATATTTATCAGATCCGTTCTCAATTCGTAGTGTCCGATGATCAATTTCAGCTCGATGTAAGAGACACATGTCTTCAGGAGGAATTTTCAAAATATTAATGTTGTCGGCTTTACGATTTCTAAGTATTTTTTTGGCTACGGAAAACATAGTGGATGGGTTGGACGAATTAATTTTGTTGAACTTTTGCTCCAACTTTTTATTCATTGAAATAACGAAATTGTCTTGTAGGAGTTTTCTAACCATCTTAAGTCTATTTTTCATAAAACATAGAACAGTGGGATTAAGTACATTCTGAAATCTGTTGTGTTTCTTAATAACCGTTAAAATCCTGCTTTTCTCTTTCTGAAGAGTTTTTATAACTGGGTTTAATAATTCTTTCAAACGGTCTTTTTCCTTAAAAGATGGGACACTTTTATCAATTGCATTGGTTATTATATTGTTTAATCTTTCAACATGGAAAATTATTTCGTCATTTGATAAATTTCTATTGGCTGGGATAAAGCTATCATTGTTCAGAGCTTGCATAATCAGTTTCTCAAATTTCTTCCAATCAGTCCTTTTAAAATCTAGTGTTCGTGTCACACTAGACTGCAAAAAATCAAGTGGTTCCGCCTGCGTATTCCTAGAAACTACCATCTTCACCGCATTATGGTCACTATCATAATCTAGCGTCTCCAAACAGTTAACACTATTTCCTGTCTCATGAATGATCAGTCTCGAATCTACAATAAATATGTCCAAAAAAGAACCACTGCGAGGGAAGGAGGGTGAGCTCGAGGCGTATAGTTTACACCGATATTGAATCTCGTTTTCATATAACCAGTCGAACAGAGATACTCCCTTATCATTACCAATCGTGTTGCCCCACGAGCTGTGTTTGGAGTTCAGATCGCCCCCAAGTATATAATAATTATCTATGTAATCCAATTTAAGATACTCATATAGTCTCTTGAGATCATTCTTGAAATCTAAATTATTATTCCCCGCGGGATAATATGCTGATATTATAAATATCTGCCTATTGCCCGACATTGGGATTTTTATCACACATGTTTCTAGGGTGCGAAACCTCGGCGTTGCATATTCCTTAAAATGTATATTGTTTCTTATTAATATTCCTGTACCACCTCCTCTAGAACCAGAATTTCTATCTTTTCTTATGAAATTATAACCATCAAATGATAGTTTATGTTTATTTCCAAGTTTTGTTTCATTGAGTAATATAATATCAGGTTTGTATTTTTTCAAAAAAAGTTGGAGATCATACCTTCTATTAAGTCTTATTAATGAGTTAACATTTATTTGTATAATTATAAATTTATCGGAAGTATTTACAGCCATTAGTTATTAATTTCAAGAGCTGAGTACAAAGCATCTATTCTTGCTGCTTGATTTTGTAATTGTTTTTGTAAATTAGCTATTTGGTTTGCGATATTCTGTATGGAAAATTGAAGGTTTTGAAAGAAATCATTCCCAATATTTTGGTTTACATAAGGTTCCTGTCCATTAATTCTAAGGGCATTTGCATAACTTATATTTTTATTTACGCTAATATAGTTATGGTTTCTATTCGTATTTTGATTGGTTTTTCTTTCCATTAATTTCTGTTTCAATTTTTTATATTCTTCACAGCCTCTATACGAAGCGGGGTGACCGTACTTTTTACAAAGCACACAAAAGAGCTTTTCCCTTTCAGTTGTATCCACTAGTTGTGTATTGCATTTTCCTATTTCGTGTGATTGGTTGCATTTAACGCATTTTGGTTCCAAAAAACAATTCGATGCACTGTGGAAAAATCCTTGGCATCTACGGCATTGAGGTATTTCATCTTTTTTTAGTGGTTCCCACTTTATAACTCTGTGCAAGATTCCTGTGATTGATCGTAGTTCTCTTATGTTGCCTTCAGGTTTAATTTGAACTAAGAACATGGGCAGTGTTTTGCCTTCCCTTTTAGTTTTACTAGTTTGAAAAGGACTGACTTTTACAAATTTCAGTGTTTCAGTTTCGTATTCACGTAGTTCTTCAAGAATTGTTTCTATTTTTATGTTTTGCTCTAGACCTTTTAATATGAACGTTTTGTTTTTGGCACATTTTAGGGTGTATGTGTAATATTTTGTTTTGGTTTTTTTTAGATATGTCGTAACTCGTACAAAACTCTTTATACAATTCAAAAATAATGTATTTTTTTTATTTCTAGGATAATGTTTAATTTTAAAGTCTGCAATTTTTAGTCCATTCTTTACAAATTCAATTATTTCATTGGTTTCCAAATTAAATATATTAATGGGCGGAATTTTTTCTTTTTTGTTTTGCTCATTTGATGCGCTTTGCGTATTAACATTTGATTTGTTGTTGGGCATAGGTGCATGGGGCTCTATGTTTTCAGATGGGTTTGTTGTTGCATTGTTGTAATGCAGCGAAGATGGGTTGCTTGTTGATGGGCCTGTGTTGTTGTTATTATTTTGCACATGTTTCTCAAAATTGGATAGTGCTGTTGTATCACACTGAAAATCATCGTCAATATCGAGCAATGTGTAGTAATTGCTTCTTAATTGTTTGTTGTTGTTTTCCATTTTATCATCACTTTTTCGTTTTCTTTGGCTGATCACTGAACATGATTCCGCACTTAAAGATTTTGAGAAAAGAGCATCGCTCTTACTCATGTCCCAAGAAAGTAAAGAAGTAAATTCTTATTAAGGCTACTTTTTAACTTCTTTATACGCTTGAAGTTTTTTTTATAATCACAAAAGAGTCTCTCTCTCCGAAAACTCGCAAAAAATTCCGATATATTACCGACAATCACAGTACGTCCGTACAGCATGACGGTTTAGACAGAACTCCTCTCAATCACCATCATTACGGTGAATACACAAGACTATGAGTATGTCTAGGATTTTGGGGTACATGACCATCACCTACAGGTAGCAGGCAGCAGGCAGCACTATGTACATTCTTGGGCACTCCCCCCTTCCCGCCCCTACAGCTGTTTGTAATGGTGGGTTTTATATGCGTATAGTGTGGCTCCATTGATTGACCTTCGACTGTTGTGTGTTGAGGAAAAGAGATTACAAGTGCAAATAAATTAAAGCACACACATTCAAGGCAGTGTGGGGGTCTATTGGCGGAAGTGGCCGTTTACTATGGCTGTTGGCTAAGTGTGTGATGGATGGAATGCCAAAGAGAATGATGAATGGATGGTCTGTCAATAATTACGAAGGTTGTTAAGAGTGAAATGCAATACAAACCTATTGTCTAAAAATAGATTCAAGGAGAAACTCCATGTAGAAGACTTGAAAGGTTAGAACGAAAGTTTGACCAATTAATGTAAAATAAAACCAAATAGATTTTATGGTATATTTTTATACCCATCACCGAATTGTCTTGACATGGACGGAGCGATGAGGACCACGCCCACTAGGGCACTGGAGACTATTCAAGATATCCGACCCATTGACTTACAGATTAAGTGTGAGGCAGCCACTGCGGCTATGAGACTTAAAGCTATGGGAGAATGAATTGAGGATGGGAGTAGCTCATACCATCGTGGTATAATTATGGCGACGATAGGAAACCTTAAAGGAAGGGAAGATCTTTCCGATCGGATACCTGAGATGAACTTTGAAGTCGAGTGCGAGGCACTGCCGCAATCTGCACAGTCTTGGAATGACGAAAGCCTAGTATTGCCATCTGGAAGATCATGTTACACGGATGGATCAAAACTAGAGAACAGAGTGGACCTGGGGGTCTACATTGAGAACCCAGGGACAGAGATCTGTTTTAGACTGCCTGACCATAATATGGTCCTGCAGGCGCAAATAGGGCGATCACGGAATGCGTGAAGTGGTGTGGTGCTAACGCAAGGACGTCGAGTGTGAACATCTTTTCGGACAATAAAATTGCCATAAGGGCAATAACGCCCAGGACGATAAGGTCACGAACAGTCTCGCAATGTAAGAAGGAGATTAACGCCATCTCTGAGGATGGGAAAATCCGCATCGTTTGGGTGCCGGGCCATAACGGAGTAAGGGGAAATGAAAGGGCTGACAATTTGGCGGTGAAGGCCAGAGGATTGACGTCAGTAAACTTGGTTAACCCGAAGCATCCAGATCGTGAGAAGACGAGGCTATTACTGAAAGGAAGTAAGAAGGACAGGTCAGTATAGCTATTGATATCATAACGGGACACATCGGACTACGAGCTCACTTATGTAAAATCGGTGCGGCAAGTGTAGGGCATGCGGGGAAGATGATGAGACGTTGGAGCATTTCCTTTGTCATTGCTCAGCTTTCGCGTCGCACAGATACCAGCACTTAGGTGGAGACACAATAGCAGACACGAACCAGCTTAGGGGAGTGGTATTGAAAACAATTAAGGATTTTATAAGTAGCACGGAATTCCTAACTTAAAATTTTTTTTGGGGGTTACTTTAAGGTATACCATTACCACTATGTGCCATTCAGACATAGTTTTAAAGAAAAAGTCGCTTATCATTCAACTTAATATGGTATTAGCATTGTTTGGGTTTTTTAAACCTCACAGAGGACAAAACTCAAGCATTTTTTTCGAGTGTATTAAATATCAACAATTCCAATTTCCTTTAGCCATATTCAAAGCTCAACATGACTGGGCTGCAATGCAAAATATTATATGGTTTTTTTTTTCTTCTAGAAAAAAAGCAACTTTGGAAACTACAAACAATACAACTCTATCATTGTTCTGTTGTTCATGGACTAGTTGCGACATCAAAACAGAAAAATAGTTTCACAATCGGCATAACGGTGAATTGCATAAATATCAATAACATACGTCTACCTCGCACAGCCTCTCTCTCGCTGACTCTAACAACAATTCAAAGACACAAATCCACCATTCAACTTTTAATGATTATCGATGAAATCGATAAATAAAGCTAGGCTATTAAGAAAATGAAAAAAAAACACACAATTTATTGTTTGTTTTTTACAATCATTAGCAAAAATCTAAAACAACGTAACGTAACTTTTCATCCAAATAAATTTTAAATTGTTTAGAACCTTTTTTGGGGGTGCCTGCTGCCTGGGCTTTGAAATGGCTTTTGGTTGTTGCTGCTGCTGCTGCTTTGTTTTTCTATTTGGTTAGATTTAATGATGAGATCTGTATTGTGTGAGTGCGCGTGTAGAACTACTTACTACTACTTTATGTTGTTTTTGTTGCAAAGTTGTAGTATCATCTAAGAGTGTTTTTTTTGTTGTTGTAGTTTTTGCATTTAATGCTAAATGCTAATGTTGGCCTCACCATGTTTTGGTTTTATTAGTTTTCATTATGGTGTTCGTATTGTCTGTGTATGTGCATGTTCATGTCGGTGTGTGTGTGTTTGAGATTTTTGCAAATAAAGCCGCCAAGCAAAGCCTTGAACCCGCTGCTCATAGTTTATTGGCCGTTTTACTACAAATACCGTTGCTTTTTTTTTATTCAATTCTGTGCGTTGCTCATTCGCTCTGTTTCTACTTGTTCTTCTTTCACAACATTATGGTTTTTTGTTGTTGTTCTCTTTTTGTCTTTATAGCGTGGTCTTTATGTGAAAGTTTGAGAGCAGGGTTACCCAAAGAGGGGAATTTTTCAATATGGGTTCAGTTTATTTATTTTATAATTATTATTTTATTAATTATAAATATTTATATATTTTTCATATTTTTTTTTTTATTTTATTGAATTCTATTTTATTTTATTTTATTTTATTTTATTTTATTTTGTATTATTTTATTTTATTTTATTTTATTTTATTTTATTTTATTTTATTTCATTTTATTTTATTTTATTTTATTTTATTTTATTTTATTTTATTTTATTTTATTTTATTTTATTTTATTTTATTTTATTTTATTTTATTTTATTTTATTTTATTTTATTTTATTTTATTTTATTTTATTTTATTTTATTTTATTTTATTTTATTTTATTTTATTTTATTTTATTTTATTTTATTTTATTTTATTTTATTTTATTTTATTTTATTTTATTTTATTTTATTTTATTTTATTTTATTTTATTTTATTTTATTTTATTTTATTTTATTTTATTTTATTTTATTTTATTTTATTTTATTTTATTTTATTTTATTTTATTTTATTTTATTTTATTTTATTTTATTTTATTTTATTTTATTTTATTTTATTTTATTTTATTTTATTTTATTTTATTTTATTTTATTTTATTTTATTTTATTTTATTTTATTTTATTTTATTTTATTTTATTTTATTTTATTTTATTTTATTTTATTTTATTTTATTTTATTTTATTTTATTTTATTGTATTTTATTGTATTTTATTGTATTTTATTGTATTTTATTTTATTTTATTTCATTTCATTTCATTTCATTTCATTTCATTTCATTTCATTTCATTTCATTTCATTTCATTTCATTTCATTTCATTTCATTTCATTTTATTTTATTTTATTTCATTTCATTTTATTTTATTTTATTTTATTTTATTTTATTTTATTTTATTTTATTTTATTTTATTTTATTTTATTTTATTTTATTTTATTTTATTTTATTTTATTTTATTTTATTTTATATTATTTTATTTTATTTTATTTTATTTTATTTTATTTTATTTTATTTTATTTTATTTTATTTTATTTTATTTTATTTTATTTTATTTTATTTTATTTTATTTTATTTTATTTTATTTTATTTTATTTTATATTATATTATTTTATTTTATTTTATTTTATTTTATTTTATTATTATTTTATTTTATTTTATTTTATTTTATTTTATTTTATTTTATTTTATTTTATTTTATTTTATTTTATTTTATTTTATTTTATTTTATTTTATTTTATTTTATTTTATTTTATTTTATTTTATTTTATTTTATTTTATTTTATTTTATTTTATTTTATTTTATTTTATTTTATTTTATTTTATTTTATTTTGTTTTATTTTATTTTATTTTATTTTATTTTATTTTATTTGATTTTTCATTTTATTTTATTTAATTTTCGTTTTCACAATTAACATTTGGCCACTCAGCCTACTTGAAAAGTTGTTTCGTTTAATTTAGCGGTTTTTCGTTATGGTTTCACCAATTTAACATTCACCTCGACAGCAAGACAAACAGAACAGACAGCCCGTCTAAGGGACTAAGCATGATGGACCGACAAACAGTTAGTAAGAATCACCACAAACTTTTTTTTTTTGCTTTTGTTTTGCCGGTGCTAAATTAAAGAATAAACTACAAAAAAATATATATGTGGTTTGTTTTGTTTTTGTTTGCCTGCTTGAAACGTAGATGTAGTGGGTTCTTGTTTTTCTGGTGCCTGCGCTTGTTTTGCCACATTTCTTGTTGCCGCTATCAAAACTATTCGTAAATAAAATCCATAATGACCATAGGGTGAAATGAGAAATGAAATGATGTTCTCCACTCTCACATTGGCTGGGTTTGTTTACATGCGTCACAATACACAACGAAACACACAGACATGTACGCACCCATACATTTACCTAATACCGCAATGTCAAAAGAATTCCTCTTTACCACAGCGATTTTGTATACATTGTTGCTGGGTATTCGATAGATAGTTGCTGAGGTTTTCTTTGATATCTATTTGGTTAAATCTTAATTCACTTACTCACTAACACACACACACACACACACACATACGCGCATAGGGAATAGTTAGAAAACAAAATGTTTATCTTGAAATAATTATCAAAGCAACAACCGGCAGCAAGAACAGCCACAAATGAAATCGCACAATACCAAATGAATTTATAAGGCAGCAGCCCAAGAATAATGGCTAGAAATCTTAATCTTTTAAATACCTTACGTCCATTTGGTATTTAGCACAGTGGGTCGTTATGCTCTATTGTTTTATAGTTATTGAGTGAAGAATGTATTTTTTTGAGGATTGGACAAATTAAGTTTTTCTTTTTTTCTTTTATATAAAAGTCGCAACGCATTGAATGGCATCACAAATATTTATAGGAATATTTTGGTAGAAATTATAAAGAGGCCAGTCATGCCGTAGTGCATGATGATATTGTTAGATTTCTGACGACATAGTCATATAATTTTTTTTAATTGTGCATCACTCTGCTTCTGCTTCACCCAAAGGGCTATCAGCTTTCAGCAGGAATTAAGAAATAAGCCTTAGGTCTTCTAAAGAAGACTGGGCAGTGGTATTGCTTAAGAGAGAGAAAGAGAGAGAGAGAGAGAGAGAGAGAGAGCAGTAATAGAAGTTGTAGAATGGCTTGCAATAACTCATCTTTTATGCATAAAATGTAATTTGTATGTTTATTACTGCCAAGCAATGATAAATTATTGCTCTGGGAATAAATATATTAAATAATTGTTGACCAAAGGCTTCCTTTATTTTTCTCGAAAAATAAAGGAAGCCACCTCAAGTAAAGGGTGATTTTTTTGAGGTTAGGATTTTCATGCATTAGTATTTGACAGATCACGTGGGATTTCAGACATGGTGTCAAAGAGAAAGATGCTCAGTATGCTTTGACATTTCATCATGAATAGACTTACTAACGAGCAACGCTTGCAAATCATTGAATTTTATTAACAAAATCAGTGTTCGGTTCGAAATGTGTTCAAATTTTGACAAATTTTGTTCAGCGATGAGGCTCATTTCTGGTTGAATGGCTACGTAAATAAGCAAAATTGCCGCATTTGGAGTGAAGAGCAACCAGAAGCCGTTCAAGAACTGCCCATGCATCCCGAAAAATGCACTGTTTGGTGTGGTTTGTACGCTGGTGGAATCATTGGACCGTTTTTTTTCAAAGATGCTGTTGGACGCAACGTTACGGTGAATGAACACATTTCGAACCGAACACTGATTTTGGTAATAAAATTCAATGATTTGCAAGCGTTGCTCGTTAGTAAGTCTATTCATGATGAAATGTCAAAGCATACTGAGCATCTTTCTCTTTGACACCATGTCTGAAATCCCACGTGATCTGTCAAATACTAATGCATGAAAATCCTAACCTCAAAAAAATCACCCTTTATATATGTAAGCAACCTTTCACCAAAATCCGTGTCCAAGACCTTAACTCGAGAGATCGTTCTGTATGGCAGCTATATCCAAATCTGAACCGATCTGGGCCAATTTAAAGAAGAATGTCCCCCGGCCTAACACAAAGCACTGTGCGAAATCGGACAATAAATACGCCTTTACTGTCGAGGCGCCTAACACAACTCACTGTCTAAAAGTTCGGCGGCATCGAAAAATAAATTCGTCTTCTATGGGCCCAAAACCTTAAATCGAGAGATCGGTCTATATGGCAGCCATATCCAAATCTGGACCGATTTGAGCCAAATTGAAGAAGAATGTTAAAAGGCCTAACACAATTCATTGTTCCACATGTTGGCGAAATCGGACAATAAATGCGTCTTTTATGGGCCCAAAACCATAAATCGGGGGATCGGTCAATATGGCAGCTATATCCAAATCTGGACCGATCGGGGCCAACATTAAGAAAGATGTCGAGGGGCCAAACCAAAACTCTTTATTCCAAATTTCAGCAAAATCGGACAATAAATGCGCCTTTTATGGGCCCAAGACCTTATATCGAGAGATCGGTCTATATGGCAGCTATATCCAAATCTGGACCGATCTGGGTTGAATTGAAAAGAATGTCGAAGGTCCTAACACAACTCACTGTTCCAAATTTCGGCGAAATCGGATGGTTAATGCGCTTTTTAGGAGCCCAAGACCTTAACTAGAGAGATCGGTCTCTATGGCAGCTATATCCAAATCTGAACCGATCTGGGCCAAATTGAAGAAGAATGTTGAAGGGCCTAACACAACTCACTGTCCCAAATTTCGGCGAAATCGGATAATAAATGCGCCTTTTATGGGCCCAAGACCTTAACTCGAGAGATCGGTCTATATGGCAGCTATATTCAAATCTGGACCGATTTGAGCCAAATTAAAGAAGAATGTTAAAGGGCCTGATACAACTCACTGTCACAAATTTCGTCGAAATCGGACAATAAATGCGCCTTTTATTGTCCGAAAACTTTAAAAACCAGAAATCGGTCTATATGGCAGCTACATCCAAATTTGGACCGATCGGGGCCAAATTTAAGAAAAAGGTCAGGGGACCACTACTCGCTGATTCAAATTTCGGCGAAATCGAAATAAATCCGCCTTTTATGGGCCAAAGACCTTAAATCCAGAGAACGGTCTATATGGCAGCTATATCCAAATCTGGACCGATCGGGGCCAAATTTAAGAGAGATGTCGAGTGATCTGAACCACACACGACACGGATGTCGAAAAGCCTAACACAACTCACTGTTCCATATTTCTGCAGAATCGGATAATAAATGAGGCTTTTATTGGCCTAGACCTTAAATCGGAGGATCGATCTATATGGGGGCTATATCGAGATATAGTCCCATAAAGCCTATCTTCGAGCTTGACCTGCTTATAGACAAAAATAAATCGGTGCAAAGTTTCAGCACAATATCTCTATTTTTAAAGACTGTAGCGTGATTTCAACAGACAAACGGACGGACAGACGGAAGGACAGGAAGACGGACGGACGGACATGGCTAGATCGTCTTAGATTTTTCGACTATATATACTTTATAGGGTCGGAAATGGATATTTCTGTGTGTTGCAAAATAATATAACCCCATCCTTCGGTGGCGGGCATAAAAATTGGGATATTTAAGAGCTTAAAGCGTATACTTAATATTAATGCAATTTGGTATTAATATTGCGTATACGCCACAAAGCTGCAGCGAATGGACAATAGCAATTAGGATTCTCATTCGCTAGAGTTTGGTTCATTATTGTCTTTAAAGTAATTGAGGTACTCTTTTATGGCGATCAAGTAAGAGCGTCCGAATTATTGGAACAAGTATACCAAAATTGGACTAAGCGGATGGACCATTTGAGGCGCATTCACGGCCAACATGAAATAATCTTCAAACATTTAATTATGTGGACCGTACTATCGATTCAAATAAAGATTTCATGCATTTCATGCACCGTAGGATAAGGGGTATATTTATTTAGTCATTCCGTTGGCAACACATGGAAATATCAATTTCCGACCCTATAAAGTATATAAATTTCGGATCGTCGTAAAATTGTAGGACGATTTTATGATGTCCGTGTGTCTGTCCGTCCGTCCGTCTGTTGTAATCACTCTAGAGCCTTCTAAAATTGAGATATTGAGCTGAAATTTCGCACAGATATGTTTTTTTAATACACGCTGGTTAAGTTCTTGAACGGGCCAAATCGGACCATATTTAGATATAGCTGCTATATGAACGATTTTCCGATAAAAGGTCTAATGCTCATTAATGCTTTATTTTTCATCCGATTTTGCTGAAATTTGAAAAATTGAGTAGGTTAAGGCTTTCCGACAACTGACCCAAATATGGTTCAGATTTGAATATATTTAGATATAGCTGCCATATAGACCGATCTCCCGATAAAGGGTCTAAAGACCATAAAAGCTTTATTTTTTATTCGATTTCGCTGAAATTTGAAACAGTGGGCTATTTTAAGCCTCCCGACATCTAATCTAAATATGGATTGGATCGGTCCATATTTAGATATAGCTGTCATATAGACCGATCTCCCGATAGATCCCATAAAAACTTTATTTATTACCCGATTTCGCTGAAACTTGATACAGTGGGTTATTTTAAGCCTCCCACCATCCGGCCCAAATATGGTACAGATCGGACTATATTTAGATATAGCTGACATATAGACCGATCTGCTGATAAAGGGTCTGAAGCCCACAAACGGTTTTTTTTTAACCGATTTCGCTGAAATTTGGAATAGTGCGTTTTACGCCTCCCAACATCCTACCCGAATATGGTACAGATCTGACTTTATATAGATATAGCTACATATAGACCGATCTGCCGATAAAGGGTCTGAAGCCCATAAAAGCTTTATTTTTTATCCAATTTCGCTGAAATTTGGAATAGTGCGCAGTTTTAAGCCTCCCAATATCCTACCCAAATATGGTACAGATCGGACTATATTTGGATATAGCTGCCATATAGACCGATCTCCCGATAAAGGGTCTGAAGCCTATAAAAGCTTTATTTTTTATCCGATTTCGCTGAAATTTGGAATAGTGCGCAGCTTTAAGCCTCCCGACATCCGACCCAAATATGGTACAGATCGGACTATATTTGGATATAGCTGCCACATAGACCGATCTCCCGATAAAGGGTCTGAAGCTTTATTTTTTCTCCGATTTCGCTGAAATTTGAAACAGTGGGTTATTTCAAGACTCCCGATATCCGACCTTAATATGGTACCGATCGGACTATATTTATATATAGCTGCCATATAGACCGATCTCGCGATTAAGGGTCTAATGCCCAAAAAAGCTTTATTTATATCGCTGAAATGTAAAACAGTGGGTTATTTGAAGCCCACCGATATCTGACGTAAATATGATTCAGATCGGACTTAAGTGCTTAAGTGATCGGTGCTAAAATTATCCAATTTGCACCGTATTGTGACGAAATGGGGTTTACATGTATACCCGAGGTGGTGGGTATCCAAAGTTCGGCCCGGCCGAACTTAATGCCTTTTTACTTTTTTTTCTGTTTGAAAAAGTTACTTATAGCTCTTAAAAAATCACCCTATATATATATATATAAATATGACCCCATATAAACCATATTCGGTTCGGATATCGATGGTCTAAATACAACTCGCGGTTTTAAATTTCACCTAAATAGGAAAATAAATGCGGCTTTTATGGGCTTAAGACCTTGAACTTGTAGAACGGTCTATATGGTGGCTATATATAAATAGGTCCGATTTTGCTCGTCCAAGAACTTGGCCAGTGTATGGACAAAATACGAATCTCTGCTGAATTTTAGCTCAGTATCTTAGTTTTTGAGGACAGTAGCGTGATTTGAACAGACCGAAGGACGGACAGACAGACCGAAGGACGAACAGACAGACCGAAGGACGGACAGACAGAACGAAGGACGGACAGACAGACCGACCTCTATCCTATAGTGATGGGTATAAAGACATCTATTCAACTACTTTCCATAAAAACTCAATGGGCATACCATTTTAAACCTGCATCCATTGCCAGCAGACGATATATTGTTGTCATCGCCGACTATATGAAAAATCCGCAATTACTTTTTGGGCAACCCAATATTTCTACACAGCCAATTACGAAATGCTTTGACTTCTTGATTTTTTTTTTTGTGTGATCTTTGTCTATCTACGTTTAGATGATCGAACAAGTCTCTGTACCCATATCAAGGTTCTAAGGCTTTTCTTGTAGCATTTTCTACTCAAACTATCAGCAGAGAGAAGAAATACCCCAAAAATATACAATGCAACATAGAGAAAAACTAAAATCTCAAATGGTAACAACCTTAAAAGTTTTTTAACCTTTTTTACGCAAACGCTCACTACCCATTGTCATATCCTCGTTCGCATTGCCATATCCATGGCTTCTAATACACAAAGAAGCAGCAGTGAAGCAGTAACCCGAAAAAGAGTAGAAAAAAAAACTCCCCCCTCAGAAAGTAGAAAAAAGTTGTCTGACTTCCTTATAACTCTCTAATGCACTCTAATGCCACTGCGTTCGAATGGAATCATTGCTGGTGTTTCTTTTTTTGTCTAACCAAACCAAAGAAGAAGATGATGATGACGATGATGATGATGATGATGATGTTTTTTTTTTGTTAGTTGTGTTTTGTTTTTGTCAAGTAACAGGAACTACAAGATTTTCCAAATGAATACGAGTTCATAGCGAGAGAGAGAGGGAGAGAGAGAGAGAGAGAGACGAGGGCGAAGACATCTATGATCTAGCTCACTGAAGATGCTGGTGTGCTCTGGTTCCTAGTTGTCCGGGTAAACCCCACCAATGTTAGCTGGAGTTTTTGGTATAGTTTGGAGTTGGGGCACTGCACTGCACTCACATGCTATGGATGACGTTCAGGATGTGGCTGTTTTCTTCGTCGCCTTCGTTTGGTTGCTTGGTTGGGCAAAGAAAGCAAGAATTTGCTGACGCTGGCGTTGTATGGTATTTTGTGCTTTCGTTAAGAAAACAGGTTCCTCCCTGACAAACAAAAATGCCAGAAAAGCAAAGCAAAGTTAACCTCTGCATTGGGCTAAGCTGCTAACGCCAGTAATAACATGGAACGTTGTGGAGACAGAGGCAGTAAAAGCACCACCAACAGCACCTCTTCACATTACCCAGGCAAAGATGAAAATTTCGTTGTGGGGTGCAACGAACCTAACCTAACAAACAACACTGCATATATAATGACGATGACGATGATGATGATAATGATGGTGATGGTGATAATGTTCTGCTTGATGATGATGCGTTCCAAGCCAATGGAACACAAGAGCCAGTCAGTGAGAAGTTTTACAAGAAAGACCAACAACATGCATACCCACAAAAAATGCAAAAATGAAAATGAAGAAGTTTCTTCTTGGCACACAAATATTTGAAGAACCACACAGAGCAAGAACCACAAGGAAAAAAATAAATGCACAAATCAGGAAAGGGAAGGTATGCCCCCGAGGGCCAGATAGAGTTGAGAGGACTTGGTGCTTGAAAATTTCAAATTAAAAAAAAAAAAAAATCTTTAATTCAGCCATCGCTGCACTGAGATTCACCAAAGTTTGAAATCTCAAAATTTAAACGAAAATCCCCAAAATTATTTTAAATACACAGAGAAAAAATATTGGAAAAAAAATTTTAATTAAAAATTAAATTGTTTACAATTAAACATTTAATTGAAGATAAAATTGTTTCAATTAAAAAATTAATTGCGAAATAAGCAAAAATTCAATGCAAATTAAAATAGTATTCAATTAAAAAATGATCTGATTTTTTTTCAATTACTGTCGTGATTGAAATTTTTGCCACTACCAATTAAAAAATTAATTAATTCAAAATAGGAAAGAAATAAATGCACAAATCAGGAAAGGGAAGGTATACCCCCGAGGGCCAGATAGAGTTGAGAGGACTTGGTGCTTGAACAATTTTAAATTTAAGAAAAAATCAATGATTCAGCCGTCAGAATGAGTAAAAAAAATTCATGAAATCTTAAAATTTAAAAAAAAAAATCCCCAAAATTACCTTAAATACACAGAGAAAAAATATTGAAAAAAAAAATTTAATTAAAAATTTAATTGAAAATTAAATTGGTTGCAATTAAAAATTTAATTGAAGATAAAATCGTTTTCAATTAAAAAATTAATTGCGAAATAAGCAAAAATTCAATGCAACTCAAATAGTATTCAATTAAAAAATGATCTGATTTTTTTTCAATTACTGTCGTTATTGAAATTTTTGCCACTACCAATTAAAAAATTAATTAATTCAAAATATTTTTAATTCAATCACTTTTATGACCACCACCGAAGGAAGGGGGTATACTCATTTTGTCATTCCGTTTGCAATACATCGAAATATCCATTTCCTACCCTATAAAGTACATATTTTCTTAATCCGAATAAAAATCTAAGACGATCTAGCCATGTCCGTCCGTCTGTCTGTCTGTTGAAATCACGCTACAGTCTTTAAAAATAGAGATATTGAGTTGAATCATTGCACAGGCTCTTTTTTTGTCCATAAGCAGGTTAAGTTCGAAGATGGGCTATATCGGACTATATCTTGATATAGCCCCCATATAGACCGATCCGCCGATTTAGGGTCTTAGGCCCATAAAAGCCACATTTATTATCTGATTTTGCTGAAATTTGGGACAGTGAGTTGTGTAAGGCTCTTCAAAATCCTTCTTTAGTTTGGCTCAGATCAGTCCAGATTTGGATATAGCTGTCATATAGACCGATCCGCCGATTTGGGGTCTTAGGCCCAAAAAAGCCACATTTATTATTCGATTTTGCTGAAATTTGGGACAGTGAGTTGTGTTAGGCCCTTCGACATCCTTCGCCAATTTGGCCCAGATCGGTTCATATTTAGATATAGCTGTTATATAAACCGAACCGCCGATTTAGGGTCTTAGGCTCATAAAAGCCACATTTATTATCCAATTTTGCTGAAATTTGGGACATTGAGTTGTGCTAGGCTCTTCAAAATCCTTATTTAGTTTGGCCCATATCAGTCCAGATTTGGATATAGCTGTCATATAGACCGATACGCCGATTTGGGGTCTTAGGCTCATAAAAGTCATACTTGTTATCCGATTTTGCTGAATTTTAGGACAGTAAGTTGCGTTAGGCAACTCGACATCCTTCTTCAATTTGGCCTAGATCGATCAA
The DNA here is from genome assembly GCF_963082655.1 of Stomoxys calcitrans. Taxonomy (NCBI): domain Eukaryota; kingdom Metazoa; phylum Arthropoda; class Insecta; order Diptera; family Muscidae; genus Stomoxys; species Stomoxys calcitrans. The sequence continues at coordinate 234,697,808 of NC_081552.1, read as the reverse complement.
GATTTGGATATAGCTGTCATATAGACCGATCCGCCGATTTGGGGTCTTAGGCCCATAAAAGTCATATTTGTTATCCGATTTTGCTGAAATTTGGGACAGTAAGTTGCGTTAGGCAACTCGACATCCTTCTTCAATTTGGCCCAGATCGGTCCAGATTTGGATATACCTGTCATATAGACCGATCCACCGATTTAAGGTCTAAGGCCCATAAAAGCCACATTTATTGTCCGATTTTACTGAAATTGGTGACAGTGAGTTGTGTTAAGCCCTTTGATATCTTGCTTGAATTTGGCCTAGATCGGTCCAGATTTGGATATAGCTGTCCGATCTCTCGATTTAAGGTCTTGCGCCCATAAAAGGCGTATTTATTGTCCGATTTTGCCAAAATTTGGGACAGTGAGTTGTGTTACGCCCTTCGATATTCTTCTGGCCCAGATCAGTCTAGATTTGGATATAGCTGCCATATAGGCCGATCTGTCGACTTGCTTTTGGTCTCCTGTTAGCCGATCCGAAAATGGGTCAGATCAGACCATATTCTGATATAGCTGCCCTAAAGACCGATCTGCCGAAATAGGGTCTTATGTCGATAATAGCCACATTAATTACCCGATTTCGCTGAAATTTTTAACAGTGACATGCTTTAGGTCTCCTATCAGTCGACCCGAGTCGACCCAAGTCAGACCATATTTTGATATAGCTAGCCTATAGACCGATCTGCCACATTTATTACCCGATTTCACAGAAATTTAGAACAGTGACTTGCTTTAAGTCTCCTGTCATCCGATCTGAATATGGTTCAGATCAGACCATATTCTGATATAGCTGCCATATAGGCCGATCTGGCGATGAAAGGTCTTAAGTCCATAAAAGCCTCATATATTACCCGATTTTGTTGAAATTTAGAACAGTGAGCTGGACAAGGCCTCCCGCGATTTGAACAGGAAATGGTTTACATTAAACCATATTTCGATTTAGATGCCATATAGACAGATCTGGGTCCAAAAGCCGTAAAATATACATTTATTATCAGATTTCGCTAAAATTTTAAACAGGTCCCAAGATCTAACCCAAATATGGTCCAGATAGGAATGTATTTTGATATAGCTGCCATATAGACCGATCTGCCGATTAAGACTCTAGTCTTAAGCCCATAAAAGCCAAATTTTTTGTCCGATTTCACTGAAATGTTAAATAGAAAAACTATTTTAAGCCTCTTGTCCTATCCGAACAAAATATAATCCAGATCGGATCCTATTCAGATATAGCTCCCATATAGACCTTCTTCGAATTTAGTGTCTTAGTCCCATAAAAAAAAGGATTTATTGTCAAATTTCGTTAAAACTTGTAGAAAAGTTCTCAGCACCTAGATCAAATATGATCCACACTACGTTTTTACTTGTCTTTCCGCTATTTCTGCATTTTTTTTTTAAATTTTTTTTTTCAAAATTTTTTCAAAATCTTATTCCCAAAATTTTGGAAAAAATCCCCAAAAATTCCCTTAAATGGGGAAATATTTTCGAAGCAGTTGGGTTTTATTGCGAAATTTCAGCAATTCTTTGATGTCTGAGGTAAAGATTAACAAAAGTCAAATTCCGAAATTTTTCACAAAAATCCCCAAAAATACCCTTAATTGCGAAAATATGCTGACAAAAATCAAATTAATAAAATTTAAAATAAACCCCCCAAAACTCCCTTGAATGGACCATATTTCCAAGTTTCATATGCCTCAACTTCAATCGACACATTTAAGAAAAAAATTTTTCTAAAGCATATGGTAAACAATTTTCCCCATTTTTGTGCAATTTTTAAAAATTGTTACGATTCTGTTCTATGGCATACCTTCCCTGCCCATTCGCCTCTTTGAAGAGTAGGATATGCACATATTCAAATGGAGGATGTTTAAGTTTAGATCTGCAGTTTGTTAGGCTGATGTTGGTGATGATGCTGCTGCATCTGCATCTGCTAACCTGCATCATAAACATATCCCCATAAAGTACAAAATGCATGTATGTGTAAATTAACAGGGTGTCACGAAGAAAGGAACAGAAACGAATGATGTGAATGTTCAAATAAAATGAACTCGAGAACAAGTTTTTTGGGAAAAGGAATGTTTTAAAGAAATTTTCAATGAAAATTAGTTGGCCAATAATAGTCGAATTTTATTTTTAAAGAAATTTTCAGTGAAAATTGCCTATATAATACCTATATAATGTCTATATAAATACAAATGAAATTTTATGCTCCTTGAATTTTTTTTTCGTTTTATGTAGGGAAATATATCCATTTTTGTGCGAAAAATCATTACATCTTGCTGTAGTATAGCAGTATAACACTTTTAAATGAGTCATTGGAAGTGGTATAATGATTACAACCAAGTGATTCTACCTTCATTTAGTAACTTATTTCGCCGAGCCTTTTATATATAGTATTTTTAACACGTTCAAAGACCCTTATGAAAGTGTTATACTGTTATACTCCCCTAAGATAGTAATTTTTCTTCAATAAACTCATATTTTTTATTTTATATAGCCACACATTCCGAATTTTGCCTAGAAAATATTGTAAGTTGCTGTAGTATAACAGTATAACACTTTTGTAAGAGTCAATTAATATACTAAAATGGTTATAATTAAATGATTCTATCATTGCATAGTAGCTAAATTCACTAAGACACATATTTATAGCCATTTTAGTACATTTAACTAACTTTTTTTTAAAGTGTTATACTGTTATACTGCAATAAAATAGTATTTTAACTGCAAAGGTTCAACTTTTTTGTTTTGTATATACCGATTTTTGGCCAGAAAATATTATAAAATACTCTTATCAATGTGTAAAACTGTTATACTCCCATAATATAGTAATTATGCTTCAAGAAACTCATATTTTTTTATTTTATTCCGATTTTTGGCTAGAATATATAGTAAGTTGTAATGTAATGTTGTAGTGTAACAGTATAGCGCTTTTATAAGAGTCGTTCGATTTTCTAAAATAGCTTTAAATAACTGATGCTATATATATCTAAAGACTGTCTTCACTGATTTACTAATTTATAATCATTTTAGCGCAGTTAACTAATTTTTTTTTTAAAAGTGTTATACTGTTCTTCTTTCAATGAGATAGTATTTTTCGCTTCAAACATACAGATTTATTATTCTATGTTGACGTATTTTTCCATTTGTAAGTCAGAAAACATACTAAATTTTCGTAGTATAACACTTTTGTTGAAGTTTTAAATAGTTTTCAAATATTTATTACAGTTTGACTTCATGTTTACATTGTAAGTTTTAACAGTTTAACACCTTTCCAAGAGTCTATGAGTGTAAGATGATAAAATCCTAGTAATTGTTTCGCCCCTTAATAACTATCTTTACTGAGTTACTAAATTATTGTGAGTTTGCAAATTCATTTAGCTTATTTGAAAGTGTTATACTGTTAAACTCCAACAAATGTTTACTTAAGAAATTCACCTTTCTTTTTACATTTTGATTTTTGTCCAGAAAATATTCAAACCTCCTTAAGTATAACAGTATACCAATTTTGTAAGAGTCTATGAACGTTATAAAATTATTATACATGAATCATTTGCTCTTCCTTTTACCCCTGTCTTCATTTTAACTCGAAATTTCAATGATTTAAGCGCATCCAATGAATATTTTTTCAAACTGTTATACTAATAAATATGATATATTTCTAATAAACTCATATATATATATATCTCATAAACCTATACATATTTCTATTTCTGAGACGGAAATTCCAATATTTTACTGTAGTATAACAGCCTTTCAGTATGTTTACTAAAATAAAACTAGATGTCGCTATTCGCATTATGTAACCAAATTTCATAAATTACTTTGATACAGACAATTTTAGCATCAATATGGTAATAAAAGCATGTACAATCACTCTTTCAAAAGTGTTATACTCCAATAAGATTTTAGTAAGAAAACATTCATACATATTTAGGTATAACAGTTAAATACTTTTCTAAGAGTCTATGGACAAAGTAATGATTATTTTCACACTATTTTCTCTCCCTTTTTAACTATTTTCATAAAAATACAGAATAAATATAATTTAAGCGCATTCAATGAACTTTCTTCAAACTGTTATACTCCAAAAAAAATTATATTTTTGAATGAAAAAGTAAAATACATTATTGTAGTTTAACAGTATAAAACTTTTTACTTACAAAATTGACCTTTTTGTCTTGCATTGCCCAACATTTCGATTTTTGGTCAGAAAATATTCATACATATTTAAGTATAACAGTTTAACATTTTTGTTAGTCTATAAATGTATTACGGTAATAATATTGGTACAAAAGCTAATATCTACGCTATTTTCGCTCCGTACATAACTGTCTTCATAAAGATATTTAAAAATTATGATAAGAATGCATTCAACTATCTTTCTTGAAACTGTTATACTCCAAAAAAAAATTCCAAAAATTAAACAAATGATTGTATCTAAGCTATTTCGCTCCTGTTATAACTATCTTCATTAAGATACTGAATAATTATGATACGAATGCATTCAATAAACTTTCTTTAAACTGTTATACTCCAAAAAAAAATTACATATGTAAACCAAAACGTTTAATTCATTTTGGTAGTATAACACTATTTAGTTTAGGATTTCTTTTTTATCTTACATTGCCCTACACTTCGCTTTTTGCCCAGAAAATATTCATATGTTTTTAAGTATAACAGTTTAACATTTTGGTTACAGTCTATTAACTCAATAAAATGATTATATCTGATCTTTTTTCGCTCCCTTTATAATTCGCTACATTAAGATACTGAATAATTACGATTTGAGCGCATTAAATAAACTTTCTTCAAACTGTTATACTCCAAAAAATTTTATATATTTGAGCCAAAAAGTTTAAAATATTATTGTAGTATAACAGTGTAACACTTTTTACTTAAGAAATTATTTTTTTTTTTTTTGTTGTATTGTCTAACATTTCGATTTTTGGTCGGAAAATATTCATACATATTTAAGTATAACAGTTTACAATTTTGTTAAAGTGGAAAAAGTAAAAATGATTATGTCTATGCTATTTTCGCTCCTTTTATAACTATCATCATTAAGACATTGAAAATTTATGATAAGAATGCATTCAATAAACATTCTTTGAACTGTTATACTCCAAAAAATTTTATATTTTTTAGCCAAAAGGTATAAAACATTATTTTAGTGTAACAGTATATTACTTTTTATTTAAAAAATATTTTTTTTGTCTTGTATTGCCCTACATTTCGATTTCTGGCCAGAAAACATTCATAAATTTTTAAGTATAACAGTTTAACATTTTTGTTACAGTCTATGAACCTAAAGAAAAGATTATATCGGAGCTATTTTCGCTCCACTTATATCTCCCTACATTAAGTTACTGAATAATTACGATTTGAACGCATTCAATAAACATTCTTTGAACTGTTGTACCCCAAAAAATTTTATATTTTTGACCCAAAAAGTATAAAACATTACTGTAGTATAACACTTTTTATTTAAGAAATTATTATTTTTTTTTTTTGGCCAGAAAATATTCATACGTTTTCAAGTATAACACTTTTTTAAGATTCTATGAATGTTATAAAATTACTAAACCTAAGCTATTATTGCTCCCTTTATAAATCTCTATAGTAAGTTACTAAATAATTACGATTTCAACGCATTTAATAAACGTTCTTAAACTGTTATACTCCAAAAATTTTATGTTTTTGAGTCAAAAAGTATAAAACATTATTGTAGTATAACACTTATTTTGTAAGAAATTATTATTTTTTCTTGCATTGCCCTAAATATCGATTATGGGTCAGAAAATGTTCATACGTTTTCAAGTATAACAGTTTAAAATTTTCGTTAAGGTCTATGAACGTAATAAAATGATTTATTTTGTTTTAATTCATAACGTAACGTAAAAAAGTGAATATATGTAAATTATTTACTTCTGCTTTATTAAATAATAGTGATTTTCAGGCATTCAATAATATTTTCTCAAAGTGTTATACATCAATAAAATGTCTTGTTTCCTTCACAAAGACATTTTTTTGTTTTATTTTTATGTGTATTTCCATTTTTGAGCCAAAAACCATAATATATTATTTTAGTATAACGGTATAACACTTTTAGAAAGGTCTTTGAGTATGCTAAATTGCCTAAAACATAGTGGCAGCCCATGGCAACTAAATCTACTGCCACTTCGTAACAGAAGTTAAAGCATTTTTCAATCCATTTTAAGTGTTATACTCCAAACAGGTATCTTATTGTAGTGTAACAAACACTTTAAGAAATTCCTGCTGTTTCTTCTTGTCTACGGCGTTAAAAATATTTAAAAAAAATGGAATAAATCACTTGTTTTCGCTACCTCCTAATATACAATGAAGTAAGTTGAATGCATTAATTTGCAACTGTAGTGAGGATATACACATATGCGTGTTTTCGGTATATTTATGTATGTAAGCATGTATGTGTCTGTGTCTGTGTCATCGTTATATCTCAACTTTGGTATGCTTAGTTAGTTAAGTGGAGCAATTCGTAAGAACTGCAAGGAGAAATGACTGCACTTCAACAACACAAAAGGATGCACAGAAGGAATGGGGGACCAAAAATAAAGAGAAAAGGCAGGGAAAGCGAAAGGGCGGTGGAGTGGAAAAAAGGGCTTTAAGAAGAGAAATACATGAGATGACAAAAAAGGTTCTTCGCTTGTCATCATGAATCAACAGTTGTTGTTGTTGTTATTATTAGAGTTAAGAATAAAAACAAATGCAAATGAATAGGAAAAAATAAAGAAAACCTTAAAAATGGTTAAATAACTAAATTCTTGTTATTCCTACAAGTTATAAGAGTTGAAATAAATAAAAATGTTCTTTAAAGTGTGCTTACAATTTACCATAAGTCTGAAGAAATCCGCAAAAGGTGATATTAGACACTGCTCTGTCTCTCTTTCACTCTCTCGGTAGGCCTTAGCAGGATCGTTCAGGGACGTACGAACAAGTGCAACAAAGCAGAAGTTCTTTCTCTCAGTTCGCAAAGAATGGAGTGTTGCACAAATTTATTGTAGACTGCAGACGTATTTCAAAGAAAACCGGAGTTTGTTGTTTATTTTCGCTTTTATTCTGCAATGACGCGTTTCCAAAGACTCGTTGCAGAATTTCTGATTAATGATGACCGCCGGTGTTGCTTTTAGGCCTTGCTTACACTCTAAGCTGCACTACTGCTGCCTCTTTACTCTCCTCACTCTCTCTCTTTCTTTCAGGGTCTCACTCTAACGCGACAATGGCAAGTTCGTCACGGAAATCTTTGGCAACACTGTTGCGTATGCAAATCACGTTTGCAAGGCAGTTAAAGCACACCACAATACACAGCGCGAAGAGACGTAAAAAAGGCCTTTTAATATATTTATGTGGGTATATGTTGTTGTTGTTGTGGATTTTTTTTTTTTTTTTTGAATTTTTGTTACTTTTGCTTGGTCACTTTTGTGAGAATTTTTTGCAAATTATCAAGTGAAGCTACTGGTACTGCTGCTACCACCATAAGTCGCACCAAGAGGGGCTGAGATGGACTTTTTTTATTTTTGATTTTTTTTTTTTGTAATTCTCTTTTTTTTTGGTTATTTCATGCACTTGGTTGAACGCATTCGTTTTCTTTATTTTCTTGGTACTTTTCGGAGAGTGGTGGAGGTGAAACACCGAAAACAAAAATTCACTTTAGAATGTGTGATGGGGTTTTTCGATTTTGGTTTGTTTGGATGCAAATCGTCAGCCGCTTGCTGGCGGCAGTACACTTACACTCTGAACACTGAGAAGGCAGGCGGCCGCCGAACGATGTTGTTGTTGTTGACGATGATGATGATGATACAACAATGAAAGAAACACAACAACAACAAACTCAGCACAACGGCAATGGCAACAACAACGACAACAAAGCCCAACCAACTGGAGAGTCCATTCAACTTCACTTTTATTTTGGGTATGTGTGATATTCTTGTTGTTGTTGTTTGGTTTTCGGTTTTTTATGTGCGTTTTTTTTTTACTGATGTTGTTATTATTGTTGCTGTTGTTATTTTTGTGGTAATTTGCAAAATTTATTTCATTTCATTTTCTCATATTGGGATGAAGTTGTTGGCTTATGGATGCACTATATATGTATGTGTAAGCCACAATGAACCAAACAAAAAATAACAAGAATTTTTAAAATAATTTGAAACACAAATTGCAAAGTAATTGTTTTAAATTTATATATATATATTTTTTCAAAAAGACACCTTGGTATGTTTGTTTAACAAACCAGAATATTGACCTTTATTTTTTCTTTCATTACTTTCTCATTTATATATTTTATTTTCTTTTCTCAACTTAAAAAAAAAACTAACACAAAACTTTTCGTAACTGGCCAAGAAATTTTTTTGAAAAATTTCTCATAATGTTTCAACCAGACCCTACTAGCCAACTTCACAGCACACACACAACACGCACGACACCAACCGTTTCCAATGAATGACAAACGTTAACTGTGAAAGCCGACAAAAAAATCCAAACCTAAGCTGCTACAGCAGCAGCAGCAGCAGCAGTTGTAGGCAGCAGCAACCTGAATGTGTATACAAAATTGTTCTCTCACACATTAGCTCTCGCAATCATGTAGCTCTCTCGCTCTCTATTCGTTACATCAAATGCTGTAGCCACTTGACTGTCCCCTTTGAAAGAAAGCATTGATTGAATGCTTGTGAGAAGGGGAGAGAATACAAGAGAGCTCATGAATGTGTTGGTTATTTAGGGGGGTATGCCAACGTTATGACCAGCACAACAAAACACCCATACCACCTATTACATACAAAAAAAGTTGCCAGATTATCGTTTTGTAGAAGAAATCATAGAAAATGTCTGAAATACCCAGGAAAAATTGCAAAAAAATTTACTTTTGTATAAAAACTAATTTTTTTTAAATTTATTTAGAAAATGATTACAAAGGATTTTTATGCAAAAAAAAACAAAACTCATTAAATAAAAATATAAATAAAAATGGAGGCTTGTAAAAGCTCAAGAAATCAAATCGGGAGATCGGTTTATAAGATAACTATATCAGGTAATAGACCGATTGGACCGTACTTACCATAGATGTTGGAAGACTTAATAGAACACCACATGCAAAATTTCAGCCAAATCGGATAAAAATTGCGGCTTGTAAGTGCTCAAAAGTCAAATCGGGAGATCGGTTTATATGGAAGGTATATCAGGTTATAGATCGATTTGAACCGTACTTAGCACAAATATTGGAAGTATTAACAGAACACAAAACGCAATATTTCAGCCAAATCGGACAAAAATTGTGGCTTGTAAGGACTCCAGAAGTCAAATCGGGAGATCGGTTTATATGGGAGTTATATCAGGCTATAGATCCATTTGGGCAGCACTTGGCACAACGCTGAAAGCCATAACAAAACACTACATGCACAATATCAGCCAAATCTGACAAAAAATGCGACTTGTAAAGGCTCAAGAAGTGAAATCGGTAGATCGGTTTCTATGGTAGCTATTTCATGTTATAGACCGATTCAAACCGTACTTAGCATAGATGTTAAAAGACATAACTGAACAGCACATGCATAATTTCAGTTTATTGTCCAAAAATTGCGGCTTGTTAGGGCTCAAGAAGTCAAATCGGGAGACCGGTTTATATGAGAGCTGTATCGGGTTTTAAAACGATTTGGACCGTACTTGGCACAGGTGTTGAAAGTCTAAACAAAAAAATTTCATCCAAATCGGGCAAAAATTGCGGCTTGTAGGGGCTGAAGAATTCAATTCTGGAGATCGGGAGCTATATCACAATATAGACCGAATCCAAGTGTACTCAGCACAGATGATGGAAGTCATAACAGAACAATATGTGCAAAATTTCAGCCAAATGGGATAAAATATGTGGCTTTTAGAGGCTCAAGAAGTCAAATCAGAAGATCGATTTATATGGGAGCTATATCAGGTTAGAGACCAATTCCAACCGTTCTTAGCACAGTTGTTGGAAATCATAAAAGAACACCACACGCAAAATTTCAGTCACATCGGACAAAAATTGCGGCTTGTAAGGGCTCAAGAAGTCAAATTGGGAGACCGACTTAGGTGGGAGCCGATCTCCCGGTTCGACTTCTTGAGTGATCTATTCTGATTTCCAATAACTGTGGTTAGTAAGGTCCAATTCGATCTATAACCTAATATAGCACCCATATAAACCGATCTTTCGATTTGACTTCTTGATCCTTTACAAGCCGCAATTTTTGTCCGATTTAGCTAAAATTTTGCATGCGGTGTTCTATTACGATTTCCAACAACTGTGCCAAACACCTCCAAAATCAGTCTATAACCTGATAAAGCTCCCACGTAAACCGGTCTCTAGATCATCTTTGTTAGGTTCAAAGAAGCTTTAACTGTTGTTGGTTTGACAGAAGTTTGGCATGCAGAATAAAATTATGCCTTTCAACTAAATTTATTTTCCCACTTTATTCCCAAGATTCGGCTCGGCCGGCCGAACTAAGCACGCTTTTACTTGTTTAATTTATTTTTTAGCAAAAAAAAAAAAAAAAAAAAAAAAACAAAAAATACACAAATTTTGATTATTATCGAAAATTTCTTATGAAATTAGATTTCCATGAAATATTGGGATTTTCATAGAAAATTTTGTCAAAATTTAATTTTTATAGAAATTTTCCTTATGATCTAATTTTCATAGAAATTTCGTCAACATTATATTTTTATGAATAAAAAATTCTGAAAACTTTCATCAAAATTTGATTTTTTTAGAAACTGTCATTTCAATTTAGTTTTTTGCTTTTTTGAAATTTATTTTTCATAAGTATTTCGTTAAAAGTAAACTTACCTAGAAAATTAACTGCATTTATTTTTCATTTTTTTTCAGTAACATCTGGCAACTTTGCCATCTCATCTCCCCCCAAAACAATATAACCTGTTACTCTCTTTATCTAGGGAGCTTCTAATGCTCGTGTGCCTTAACCACTTTCGGATAATGTGCTGCTTCCAAATTTCGCTCTCTATGTATCTCATTCTCTCTCTCTCATACACACACACAAGTAAAGCATTGCCCACAAAATGCACCAATACAGTAAAGAAAAAAGCATTACGATTACAATGGAATGCCATAAAATGAACAAAAACAGAGAATTTCTATAGACAACCCAAAATGGCACGTGCAGCAATGAAGCCATGGCAGAAGGCAAACAAACCCAAAAAAACAATGCAACAAATCAAAAAAAAAATGTACTGAGTCTCAATGGAAAGCTAAAAAATTGCTCATTCTCTGATTTGGAGGAGAGGTAACGAGAGAGAGAGAGCCAGAAAAAGAGAGCAAGTACGGCCTTTGAGCTTCTATGGTGGGATGCCCAAGAGAAATAGTGCATAAAGGAGACAATCGAAACGGGCCGAATGAAAGATACAAAAATTGCAACGATTTGATTTTTGCATATTTAATTGTTGTTGTTATTGGTTTGCCCAAACATCAAACACTCAAGCTGTAGCTGAAGCAGCAACAGTAAAGGCAGTTTGTTGCTGCAGCAATAAAACCAGTTCAATTGTTAAAGTGGTGTGGTAATATTTGCCAGCAAATACACTTACATAGATATTTGTTGGATGGGGGAGCTTTTGAGCATTTAGGCCGCAGCTGATGTTGCTGTAATAGTTTCGAAAGGAGTTTGGAGGTTGTTGATATTAGAAACGTTCATTCCCATTTGCCGTCCCCCTTTTTTCGTTGTTGTTAGCTAAGATGCTGTAACAGCTACCGCATCTGGGTTGCTTAGTTGTTGTCTTTGTTGGTGGTTTTCTTTGCTGCTACTGCCTTTACGAGGATTGTATAATTTTCCTGCTTGGTAATGTTGTTATTGCTGGCTTGTGCTGTTGTTGGGTGAGTGAGCTTTTTTGCATTTCCGGTTTAAGCAGTGATAGAAGGAAATATAATCTTCGGTATAATTTCAAGCAATTTCCGGGTTGTTGTCGGCTTTCTTTTTTTTCGTTTGAAATAACGAATTGAACTCTCTCTCTCTCTCACTCCCTCTTACATGTAATGAAGTCTACAAGACAGCAATGCACACACACACACACATTTAGAAGCACACTTATTTAATGGCATCATTAAGGCAGGCTTGCAGGTTATCAGCAAGACACAGATGTTTGCAACCCCCAATACCTAAGGTACAATAATCCCATTTAAGTTTGAGGAACTTAAATCAGGTTTAAGTTGTTATCAAAGAATTTTTATGGGATACACTTAGTTTGGAAAAAAATTTACTAGTTTCTTTTTTGCAACAAGAGAAACTTTTTAAAATGAAAACGAAAAGTAGTTTGTGTATATTCAGTGAATGTGTATGTGTGGGTTAGGTTAAGTTCTTTGGCATATTTGATGAGGACTCTGTCAAGAAAAAATAGGAAAAAACGATGAAACTACAATCGGCAGCAATAATGTTTGACAGATAGAAAGCCGACAAATAATCTAAGATCCCAAAGGCAACCCAAGGCGAAGACCACGAGTAGGAAAGTCACAGCTATTCAGACGTGCTTAGAAAAATTTACAAAAATCGCTGTCCAGAAGTCTAAAAGGGGTTAAATTCGTCTTTTGATGGGTGGAGGCAAAAATATAGGGAAATAAGGACACAGCTATTCAGACATGCTCAAGGAACCTTAGCAAAATCGCTATTCAGAAGTCTATAAGGGGTAAAATTCGCCTTTTGATGGGCGGAAGCGAAAATAAGGAGGAGGAAAATATTTAAAGCTTCTGGGAACCGTCATAGCAGAACACTATGTGCAAAATTTAAGCCAAATCGGAAAAAAATGTCGGCTTGTAAGGGCTCAAGGAGTCAAATCGGAAGATCGGTTTATATGGAAGCTATATAAGGTTATAGACCGATTCGGATCGTTCTTGACACAGTTGTTGGAAGTCATAACAGAACACTATGTGGAAAATTTCAGCCAAATTGGACAAAAATTTCGGCTTGTAAAGGCTCAAGGAGTCAAATCGGGAGATCGGTTTATATGGGGGCTATATCAGGTTCTTGACCGATTTGAACCGTACTTGACACAGTTGTTCAAAGTCATAACAGAACACTATGTGCAAAATTTCAGACATATTGGACAAAAATGTCGGCTTGTAAGGGCTCAAGGAGTCAAATCGGAAGATCTGTTTATATGGGAGCTATATCCGAATCTGAACCGATATGGCCCATTTGCAATCTCCATCAACCTACATCAACATGAAGTGTCTGTGCAAAATTTCAAGCGGCTTGCTTTACGTGTTCGACCGCTATCGTGATTTCGACAGACGAACGGACATGGCCAGATCGACTCAGAATGTCGAGAGGATCAAAAATATTTACACTTAATGGGGTCATAGAAGAATATTTCGAGGTGTTACAGCCGGAATGACTAGATTAGTGTACCGCCATCTTATGATGGTGGGTATAAACATATAATGTTAATGTTTTAATAGGCTGTTGTATTAAATTTTGCTGTTTTTAAATTTAAACTCCAGGTATTTTTGTTTTTATATCCTCCACCATAGGATGGGGGTGTACTAATTTCGTCATTCCGTTCGTAACACCTCGAAATATGCGTCTCCGACCCCATAAAGTATTTATATATTGAGTATGATCGGAATCAGTCCATAAACTGAAATAGCCCCCATACATACCGATCCCTGAGTTTGACTTCTTGAGTCCCTATAAGCCTCAGTTTTCATCCGATTTGGCTGAAATTAGGCACAAGAACTTCTGTTATGAATTCCACATCATTTTCGAGTATGATCCGCATAGGTCAACAAACTCGTATGACCCTCATATAAACCCATTCCTGGTCTTGACTTTTTGAGCCCCTAGAAGCCTCACTTTTCGTCTAATATGGCTGAAATTTGATATTTCTGTTATGACCTGCAGCGTCCGTGCCTAGTAAAGGGTGATTTTTTAAAAGCTATAGGAAAGTTAAAAAAAAACACACAGAAAAATTCCTGTAATCTTTATTTGAATCGATAGCACGGTCCATATAATTTAATGCTTGAAAATTATTTCATGCAAATGATGACCGTGACTGCGCCCCAAATGGTTCATCCGCTTAGTCCAATGTTGGCATGGGCTTTCCAACATTTCGGCCGGTATCTTACGAATAAATGCCTCAATATTGTCTCCCAATCCGTCAATTGAGGCGAGCTTGTCTGTATAGACATGAGCTTTAACATAGCCCCACAACAAATAGTCTAAAGGCGTTAAATCGCACAATCTAGGCGTCTCATTGACTGGTCCCGAATGTGAAATACAATCTATACCGTACTCGCCTCTCATTATGTCCATTGTTGCGCGTGCTGTGTGGCATGTGGCACCGTCTTGCTGAAACCACATGTCATGCATGTCAAGATCTTGCATTTTGGGCAAAAAAAAGTTGAATATCATCTCACAGTAGCGCTCACCATTCACATTTACGCTAAGATTCTCATTATCTATGAAGAAGTACGGTCCAATGATGCCACCAGCCCATAAACCACACCAATTCGTGACTTTTTTTGAATGCATTGGGGCTTCTGGCTGATCTTCTTCCCAAAATCGACAATTCTGCTTATTTACGTGTCCATTGACCCAAACATGAGCTTTGTCGCTGAAGAAGAAGTAGAGCGCGATGAACTTTCTTAACAGAGCACTCATTTTGATAATAAAATTCAATTATTTTTAAGAGTTGTTCGTTTGAAAGACGATTCATGACCAAATTATAGACCAAACTGAAGATGTTTGGCAGTGAAACAAAACACAAATAGTGCGTGAGCTGTTTAAACCAGTGTTGCCAAAAAGATAATAGCTAAAACATCACCCTTTATGATCCGAATCTGTCTATATATTGATTCAGGCTCATTAAATGCCGAAACTTTGGATACCCATCACCTCGGGTATATAAGTAAAAAACCTTTGGTCATAATCCGGTGAAAAATGCTAATTTTTTTGCCCCCATAGAGGTCTTTTTGGTAGCTATATCCAAATATAGAACGATCTGAACCGTATACGACACGGAAGTCGAAAAGCTTAACACAACTCTTAACTTAACACAAATTTCAGCAAAATCGCGCAATATATACGCCTTTTATGGGCCCATGACCGTAAATCGAGAGATCGGTCTATATGGCAGCTATATTCAATTCTAGACCGACCTGGGCCAAATTGAAGAAAGATGTCAAGGGGCCTAACACAACTCACTGTCGCAAATTTCAGCGAAATCGGACAATAAATGCGCCTTGAATGGGCGCAAGACCTTAAATCGAGAGATCGGTCTATATAGCAGCTATATTCAAATCTAGACCGATCTGGGCCAAATTGGAGAAGGATGTCGAAGGCCATAACACAACTCGCTGTCCCAAATTTCGGCGAAATCGGACAATAAATGCGCCTTATATGGGTCCAAAACCATAAATCGAGAGATGGGCCTATATGGCAGCTATATCCAAATCTGGATCGAGTTGGGCCAAATTGGATAAGGATATCGAAGGCCATAACACAACTCGCTGTTCCAAATTTCGGCGAAATCGGACAATAAATGCGCCTTTTATGGGTCCAAATTCATAAATCGGGAAATGGGTCCATATGGCAGCTATATCCAAATCTGAACTGATCGGAGCCAAATTGCAGAAATATGTCAAGGGGTTTAACACAACTCATTGTCCCAAATTTCGGAGAAATCAGACAATAAATGCGCCTTTTCTGGACCTAGGACCTTAAATCGATAGATCAGTCTATATGACAGCTATATTCAAATCTAGACCGATCCGGGCCAAACTGAAGAAATATGTCAAGGGGTCTAACACAACTCACTGTCCCAAATTTCGGAGAAATTTGACAATAAATGCGCCTTTTATGGACCTAGGACCTTAAATCGATTGATCGGTCTATATGACAGCTATATTCAAATCTAGACCGATCAGGGCCAAATTGAAGAAAGATGTCAAGGGGCCTTACCCAACTCACTGTCCCAAATTTCGGAGAAATTTGACAATAAATGCGCCTTTTATGGACCTACGATCTTAAATCGATAGATCGGTCTATATGACAGCTATATTCAAATCTAGACCGATCCGGGCCAAATTGAAGAAAGATGTCAAGGGGCCTTACCCAACTCATTGTCCCAAATTTCGGAGAAATCGGACAATAAATGCGGCTTTTATGGACCTAAGAACTTAAATCGAGAGATCGGTCTATATGGCAGCTTTAGCCAAATCTGAATCGACCTGAGCCAAATTGGAGAAGGATGTCGAATGGCTACAAATGAACCACAAAGACTCAACATCTGCGGTGGAAGCATCAGACCGCAGCGTGTTGTCCTTCCCTCCTATAAGTGTGGGTGGCTTGGCACCCATAGTGGAGAGTAATGCTTCAAGCGCACAACTCGTCTTCAGACTAGTTAATGAGGAAGAGACCGATAAACCAGAGGGATGCACAGTTCGTCCCCAGCCTTTTAAGTAGACTGTGGTGTTTCTGACTCGGATTCAGACAGTGACTGTGTCAATGAAACAGTCATCGCTGCCGAATCGCGAGATTAGGGCATCGGGATGATGGCAGAAGTGAGCGATGGCTTTGCTAAGCTCACAAGCAGATCGAGAAAGCGATCCGGTGCACGACGAAGGAGACAGAGGAGCATGTACCGGCAGCGTAATCGAGCGAAAGTGCAGGATGCTGGAAGGGATAGAACTGACATTTCAAGCACTTCTGGAAAAAGAAGCAGATCTCCCGAAGAGCATAGCACTGCTAAAATGCTGAAGAAGAAAGAGAGCTCCCCGCTTTCAAGTACTCTGGGAAAACCAAGCCTGCCATCCCGCAATGGAGACTCCAGACAGTGTCCTGTGGAGGTAGACAAAGTTGGAACAGGAACGAAGGAAGCGCACACGGCCCCTGAGTCTTCATGGAGGACTGTGACTTCCCAATAGGAGGTCACAGCCATTACGCAAGGGAAAATGGTCGCCGAGAGTGGTAGGGAGCCTCGCTCTTACGCCAGAGTGGCAAGCAAGGACAACAGAGATGAGCTGACTTATGCAGTCATCAATATTGGCTGTGCATCCGGTAGAATTCCACCAGATCATCGGTCCCAAATGGAAGATCTGGTTAACGATTGGATTTTCGAACATGTGTGGAACTCTGTAGAGGATCCACCCATACAAATGATGAGCTGCGAGTTTAGAGGGGACATTTTTACGCTGCGTTTTGGGTCGGCGAAATGTATTGATACCGTCAAACAGCTCGTCAGAGGTATTCACGCTTCCCGGGGAGGGTGCAAAGCTCGACCTGGTGAGAAACATGGATATGCCCCAGCTTACAAAGGCGACGGTCTTCATCAAGCGATGGGGCAGTAAATTTGCGACGGAACGTATGTTGGGATTATGGGGCAAGCAAAACCAAGGTTTGGTCTCATTGAAGTGGGAGGTCTTCCACAGGGAGGAGAAGGAGGAAGGAACTCTCTTTGTGGTTGACATTGATCAAGTCTCTGTGACAAGGACATGGCGTACTACGGGAGCAAAGCTGTTTTTTTTTCAAGATTGAGAAGACTAGGATTGGCTGAAATTTTTATTCTGCGACATCAGGCCGTGCAGTGACAGGTGACTCAACACCGCCCAACGAATAGGGGGCCGATAACGAGACAATCACGGCATCTCTCAATATCTGAAAGGTTAGGAAAAGCAAAGATCCTAAAACTAAAATATCAGGCAGTGCAGTGGCGAGAGACCCAACACAGCCTAACAAACAGGAACCCGACGACAGCTCCATCACCGACTTAAAGATTCGCAATACTGGAATAGGTAAAGATCCTAACATTGAAACATTAGACAGCGCAGCGACAGGAGCCTCAATACAACCCAACGAACAGGGAGCCGATGATGGTACCATCATCTACTCCCAAGAAGCTCATTTACTTAGGATTTGGAAGGCTAAGATAGACAAAGATCCTGGTATTGAAACATCAGGTAGTACGGGGAATGGAAACCCAATACAGCCTAACGAACAGAGACCCGACAATGGAACCATTATCGACTTTATAAAGAATCGGAAGACTAGACTAGGCAGTGCAGTGACAGAACAGGAAGCAGACGATAAGATCATCACCTACTCCCAAGATGCCCATTTACTGCAGGACCAATAATTGAGGTAATCCAGATAAACCTCCACCGGAGCGAGACTGCTACACACGCTCTGATGGAGGATATCAGCATGGGCAAGATTCATTTTGCCTTAATTCAGGAGCCATGGACGAGCCGGAACAAAGTTTCTGGACTGAACCATATCAACTACCAATTATTCTATGCTAACACATCACTTGAGGTAACGATTTTGCATGAGTGAGCTCGTACTCGTATGTGTCCCGATAGAACACCAAAAACTTTACTGAACTCCTTCTTACTTCCTTTCAGTAATAGTCTCGTCCTCTTACGATTCGGATCACCCCAAAGGATTTTCGCCGTCCTACCTGTTCTACAGTGGCAAGTAACACTGTCGCCCACGCCCTAAAATCCCACTGCTTCGACCCGAAAGGCTTCGGGTAAGCCAAGTTTATTGATGGCGATTCTCTGGCCTTCACTGCCAAATCGTCTGCCCTTTCATTTCCTCTTAAATGTGGTCTAAATCGGTTCATAACCTGTTATAGCTTCCATGTAAACCAACCTCCCCTGTAGAGGGCGCTGCAATAGCATAGCAATTATTATCCATTATGCTTTGTATGACTAAAAAGAGATACCGGGCAAAGAACTTGACAAAAGCCAGCCGTGGCAGAAGGTACAGAAGATTCGCCCGGCCGTACTTACTTGTTGATATTGAGATGACCCCCGGGCTCTGGAGTCTTGAACCCATAATTCTATCCAATTTGGCCGAAATTTTACACGTGGTGTTGTTTCTAAATGTTGATAGCAATGGCTGTAACCAAAATAAGCAAAACTCCATAATCATAATCAGTGAATATCACAAAACGTACGGTTTTCGTTCCTTCTTTTCGAATCCAGACAAAAGAAATTATTGTTCACAATTTTTAGCTGGAATTTACCCATTCGAAAAAAATGAAAAGTGCAAAAAGCAAACTCAAGAAACATAAACAGATATACCCATTAAACAAAATCTGAAGGTTAAGGTTATGCATATAAACGTTGAATGTATTCAAAGCCAAGGATATTCATGCAAACAAATAAACAAAGCAAACAGCAAAAGAAGAAGAAAAAAACCAATATTCAAACATTATTAAGTACTTGTTAATTTTACGATGACAATGATTAAGGCGGTTATTTTTAAACACATTTTGGTTATTGCCACCAAAAAACACACAAAACACACGCACGCCTAAACACACATGCACACACACACACACACGCACACTCGCTTGAAGAATAACAAACAAAAATGCAACGCATGGCAGTGGGAACACAATGGCAAAGTCTTGCCGATGACACTCTACTTCAGCTGAAACTGATAATGGATGACGATGACAATGAATTTCGTCTGGAGAGCTTCCTGATTACGGTGAACGTAAAAATGTGCGTAACCCCCCAAGCAGCGCTTGCATTGCATTTGCCCATTGCCTACGCCGCCGCCGCTGCTCCATTGAAGTTGTCAACGCTAATGAAGAAATGGCAATTCATTGACCCTTAACGTCCACTGCAGTGCAATGTGGTGCAGCACTTAAGCTTCAAGCTGTAAACACACTGCTGATCGACCATATGAAGACGCTTCTAATTCCTGAGAAGAATGAAGGGGGGAGCAAAGATACGACCCAAGTTGTTTTTTGATTGACAGAGTGTAAAGTTGGCGGCGATTGCATGGAGTGCATTTTGACCAAGACGAAGGAGATGGGGATGCATGCATGCCCAGATAACAAAGAATGGTCTATTTGTGATGTGCTACGCACTAATGGGTAAACAGAAAGCTACAGAAAACGAAGCAGCTCATAGGGAGCAACGAACTTGGAACGACAAAGTCGAAAGCAATCAAGTGAAACGAACCTGAAGACAATATTACAACGATAATTTCTCTCAAAACCTTATTCAGAAAGGCTGTATGATAAGTTTTCCCATAGGAAAACCTTATTCAGCCTATGGGAAACCTTATTCAGCCTATGGAAAACCTTATTCAGCCAGGCTGATTTTCAGTTTTCCTATACAAAAACCTTATTCAGCCAGGCTGAATTTCAGTTTTCCTATACGAAAACCTTATTCAGCCAGGCTGAATTTCAGTTTTCCTATACGAAAACCTTATTCAGCCAGGCTGAATTTCAGTTTTCCTATACGAAAACCTTATTCAGCCAGGCTGAATTTCAGTTTTCCTATACGAAAACCTTATTCAGCCAGGCTGAATTTCAGTTTTCCTATACGAAAACCTTATTCAGCCAGGCTGAATTTCAGTTTTCCTATAGGAAAACCTTATTCAGCCAGGCTGAATTTCAGTTTTCCTATAGGAAAACCTTATTCAGCCAGGCTGAATTTCAGTTTTCCTATACGAAAACCTTATTCAGCCAGGCTGAATTTCAGTTTTCCTATAGGAAAACCTTATTCAGCCAGGCTGAATTTCAGTTTTCCTATACGAAAACCTTATTCAGCCAGGCTGAATTTCAGTTTTCCTATAGGAAAACCTTATTCAGCCAGGCTGAATTTCAGTTTTCCTATACGAAAACCTTATTCAGCCAGGCTGAATTTCAGTTTTCCTATAGGAAAACCTTATTCAGCCAGGCTGAATTTCAGTTTTCCTATAGGAAAACCTTATTCAGCCAGGCTGAATTTCAGTTTTCCTATAGGAAAACCTTATTCAGCCAGGCTGAATTTCAGTTTTCCTATAGGAAAACCTTATTCAGCCAGGCTGAATTTCAGTTTTCCTATAGGAAAACCTTATTCAGCCAGGCTGAATTTCAGTTTTCCTATAGGAAAACCTTATTCAGCCAGGCTGAATTTCAGTTTTCCTATAGGAAAACCTTATTCAGCCAGGCTGAATTTCAGTTTTCCTATAGGAAAACCTTATTCAGCCAGGCTGAATTTCAGTTTTCCTATAGGAAAACCTTATTCAGCCAGGCTGAATTTCAGTTTTCCTATAGGAAAACCTTATTCAGCCAGGCTGAATTTCAGTTTTCCTATAGGAAAACCTTATTCAGCCAGGCTGAATTTCAGTTTTCCTATACGAAAACCTTATTCAGCCAGGCTGAATTTCAGTTTTCCTATATGGGAAAACCTTATTCAGCCAGGCTGAATTTCAGTTTTCCTATATGGGAAAACCTTATTCAGCCAGGCTGAATTTCAGTTTTCCTATATGGGAAAACCTTATTCAGCCAGGCTAAATTTCAGTTTTCCTATAGGAAAACCTTATTCAGCCAGGCTGAATTTCAGTTTTCCTATGGGAAAACCTGATTCAGCCAGGCTGAATTTCAGTTTTCCTATAGGAAAACCTTATTCAGCCAGGCTGAATTTCAGTTTTCCTATAGGAAAACCTTATTCAGCCAGGCTGAATTTCAGTTTTCCTATAGGAAAACCTTATTCAGCCAGGCTGAATTTCAGTTTTCCTATAGGAAAACCTTATTCAGCCAGGCTGAATTTCAGTTTTCCTATACGAAAATCTTATTCAGCCAGGCTGAATTTCAGTTTTCCTATACGAAAATCTTATTCAGCCAGGCTGAATTTCAGTTTTCCTATACGAAAACCTTATTCAGCCAGGCTGAATTACAGTTTTCCTATACGAAAACCTTATTCAGCCAGGCTGAATTTCAGTCCTGTACCACAGTGCTGGTGTAGGGTAAAAATGTAAATTTTGCCCATGAACATTCCACTAAGGAACAGGGGCAAACTTCTCACATGTTAATGAGTGCAGTCCGACTCAAGTTTAAGCTCAATGATAAGGGGCCTCCTTTTCATAACCGAGTCCGAACGGCGTGCCGCAGTGCGACACCTCTTTGGAGAGAAGTTCTACTTGGCATATTACCTCACAAATATTGCCAGCACTAGGAGGGAAAAACCACCGCTGAACATTTTTTCTGATGGTCTCGCCAGGATTCGAACCCAGGCGTTGACGGGTCATAGGCGGACATGATAACCTCTGCGTTACGGTGCTGTAGGGTATAAAAACAAAAACTTTTTACAACACAAAGTAACCAAATCCATACTTCTTGGGAGAGTTAAAACTGATTTGGTTGATTACAGTAACAACAATAACCACAACAACAACAACACTCATTTCACTTTTTACCCACACCGATAGGATTGTGCTATCATTCAAGCAAAAACAAAACAAAACAAAAAAAAAAGAAAGGCCGACGACTGACAGAGAGAAAGACACTGAGAGTAATGCTTTTGTTATGCTCAAGCCAATGATAACAGTGAAAAATGTGCACAACAACAAAAACCCTTCAGAACAATAACACAAACATGCAGTTGCTGAAGAAGAAAAAGCGGGATCCAGCGCTAAATCAAAAATAAAAAAAAAAAACAAGAAGAAGAAGAAGAAGATGAGAAAAATTTGAACAACTGAAAATAGTCCCGCATTGTAGCTTCAACCAGCCGCACCATTAAAACCGCAATTACGGTTAAAGATAATTTCCGTGTTCCCCCTTTGATTGCGGTCGTTGGTCGTTCGTTGTTGCAGTTGTTGTGCCGTACGATGACGACGTCGTCGTTGGTTGGCATTATTGCACTTGACGCCAACTGCAAGTGAACAATTTCCACAAGGCAATAACACCAGGAGTCAATGAAATCATTATGCGAATAAAAATATAACGACTCCTCGGTCTGTCACAGGGCTTGTTTGGCAGCAGAGGTGGGCATGTGGTGAACAAGAGCAATATAATGACTGATGTTTTGGTTTTCATTCACACATATGTATGTGTGCCAAAGAAATTATGATAAAAAAACAATAACAACAACAACAACTTGATTATGGTCAAGTGAGATGTTAAAAACTCAAGCAAACACTTACTACATAAAAAAGTTAATTTCGCGATAGGTGATCTGCCTTCTTCAAGTATTTTTTTGAGATTTTGCCAACATCATTAACATGTCGTGAGTCAAAAATATGACCAATTGTTCGGTCAGCCGATTTGTGAACTCTCTGCCCCCATGGTAGTGATGGTGGTGTTGTTTATGGTGCTGGGAAGTACAAACAATACGAAATCCCAAAGGGAAGGGGATAATTTAAAAAAGCATAGTTTTAAAGACATTTAACTCTCCCCTCCCAAGAAACTTAGCTCGAAGCAAAACAAACAGAAATTCCTGCCCTTTCTTTAAAACCCAGCGAACAGAGTGATTAATAGACGATCAGTTACCCTGCTTTGGGTATTGTACAAGAAATAATGAGATTGGTGTATTACGAATCTTACCACCTTAGGTGGTGAGTATGAAATATGGCGTGTGTTGAATATGTTAAACCTAAGCAATAAGCCATGAGGCAGTGCCCAAGTCCACCATAAAGGTGAATTTACATGGAGATAGTTTCGAAGGAGAAAAAACAAGTAAAAAGTGCCAATTTCGGCCGGTTTGAATCTTGGGAACTAACCACCATGGATTCTGCTAAAAATGTATATGTTAATACAAAATAAACTTCTGCCAAACCAGCAAAAATGAAAGCTTCTGGGAACCGAGCAATGATGATCGAGAGACCAGTTTACATGGGAGCTATATTAGGTTATAGACTGATTTGGATCGTATTTGGTACCGCATGCAAAATTTAAGCCAAATTGGACAAAAATTGCGGCTTCCATGGGCTCAAGAAGTCAAATCGGGAGAGCGGTTTATATGGGAGCTATATCGAAATCTGAGCCGATATGACCCATTTGCAGGCCACAATTACTAACATCAATTGAAAGTATCTGTGGAAAATTTCAAGCGGCTAGCTTTACACGTTCAGCCGCTATGGCATGGTCCTTGACCGATTTGGACCGTACTTGGCACAGTTGTTAGAAGTCATAAGAGAACACTATGTGCAAAATTTCAGCCATATCGGACAAAAATTTCGACTTCCAGGGGCTCAAGAAGTCAAACCGGACGATCGGTTCATATGGGTGCTATATCGAAATCTGAGCCGATATGACCCATTTGCAGGCCACAATTACTAACATCAATTGAAAGTATCTGTGGAAAATTTCAAGCGGCTAGCTTTACACATTCAGCCGCTATCGTGATTTCGACAGACGGACGGACGGACATGGCTAGATCGAATCAGACTGTCGAGACGATCCACAATATATAAACTTTATGGGGACTCAGATCAATATTTCGAGGTATTAAAAACGGAAGGACTAGATAAATATATCCCCATCCCATGGTGGTAACCTCGAAAAAGAAAATTTTAAGTTAGGAATTCCGTGCTATTTTTAAAATCCTTAATTGCTTTCAATATCTCTCCCCAAAGATGTTCCATGTCGGGCATTGTGTTCCCATTTAAGTGACGGTGTCTATTAGCCGCGAAAATCGGACAATGACATAAGAAATGCTCCAAAGACTCATCATCTTCTCCACATGCCTTACACATGCTATCACTTGCCATAAGTGAGCTCGTAATCCTGTGTCTCCCATTATGATACCAATATCTATACTGACCTCCTTCTAACTTCCTTTCAGTAATAGCCTCGTATTCTCACGATCTGGATCCCCCCATAGGTTTTTTGTCGTCCTACCGACCATTTCGCTGTTCCACAGGGTTGCATGCACATTCATCGCCCACGCTCTTAACTCGGACTGCGTCGACCCGAAAGGCTTCGGGTTAACCAAGTTTATTGACGGCAGCTCTTTGGCCTTTACTGCCAAATCGTCTGCCCTTTTATTTCATCCTAATCGGACAACATTTGCGGCTTCAAGGGACTCTGTATGTCAAATCGGGAGATCCGTTAATATTGGAGCAATAGCTCAGCAATTGCAACTTCTAGGGCTTCAAGATATCAAATCGGGATATTGGTTTATATGGGAGCATATACGGATATACACCGATTTGGGCCATACGTAATACGATCGCTGAAAGTTGTTACAGCACACTATGTGCCAAATTTCAGCCAAATCACATAATAACCGCAGCTTTTAGGGTAGGTCAAGAAGTCGAATCTAGGCACAACTAGAGCTATATCCAAATCTGAACCGATATGAACCATTGGCAATCCCAAAGATCTATGACAATAAGAAGAACCTTGGGAAAATTTCAAACGGCTAGCTTTACAGATTCGACCGCCACCGTTATTTCCACTAACAGATGGATCGATATTTTTTTTACAAACGGAATGACTATATCACTATACCCCCCATCATACACCCCAAACATATGTACCCTTACTCAAAAGTTCTGCTGGGTATACCCATGCACACGCTACAGCTCGTGCATGTGCCCCCTCTTACTGTTGTTAATTTTTTTTGCTCACGTCTAACAGAGTTAAATGCACTTAAAAGTCATTGCATTTTTTTTGTGTAATGCCTTTTTCGCCGTAGTCTCTTCTTCTTCTTCTAAATCATCGTCGTCGTCGTCGTCGCCGCCGTCGTCGTCATCAATGCTTTGTTAAAAACACATCATTCCTTTGTATTACGGCAACAGCCACAACAAACAAACAAACGTACTAACGAAAGGAACGAGCAATCAAGGCGGCTACGACTAAAAGGCAGCATAAAGCTGTCGCTGCTGCTGTTGCTGTAAAGGGAAGTGCAAATACACATAGTGCATAGCACAAATCGCCACACACACACACACACACGCACACTAGAAATTCAATGTAAAACTTAGCGAAAAAGGAAAAGGTCAACGTTTGCCAACATTACTTTAGAAGTTGAATCTGTCGGCTAAATGAGTAAGAGAGTGAGAGAGAGGGAAGTGAGGAGTAAAAAAAGAAAGCAACCTACATGCATGAAGTGACTCCCTGTGTTAGTCCGTGTGTGTGTGAACAAACAGCCAAAGGAAATTCTTTTGGTGTTTTGAGCATAGGGCAAAAACTAAGAAACGTAGTGGAAAAGGAAATGAGTATGAGCGCAGCAGCAGCAGAGTTTAGACGGGTCTTTGTATAAAGTGCTCGTTATTGTTTTTGTTTAATTTTACAAAATTATGCCACATAATAGAGAGGCAGTGACAGGATTATGATGATGATGATGGTGGTAATGAAGTGAAAGAAACTTTTGACTTATTAGTGAACTATTGTTGATTTTGTGGGAAGACGAGACGAAATATTTGTCTTATGAAGAGTAATATGAACTCGGCAGAGCCGAAACGTGTAAACTAACACTCATAATATAACATTAGAATGAGAAGCCTTCATTGGAGACAATGTAGAGGGATTTGTGAAATATTAAAAAGGTTTAGTCAAATTAAAGCCGAACCTCGAATACTCACAACCACATATAAAGGGTGATTTTTTAAGAGCTATAGGAAAGTTTTTCAAAAAAAAAAAAAAAAAAAAACAAGTAAAAAAGCATTAAGTTCGGCTGGGCCGAACTTTAGATACTTCCCACCTCGCGTATATATGTAAAACCAATTTTGTCACAATCCGGTGAAAATTGGATAACTTAAGCACCCAAATTCTGCACGGACATTGAGTGGTCTAATATATATGTCACTATTCAATTTTGTAGAACAAAATGTTGGTCTTTTTGGCTGATATATCCAATTATAAACCGATCTGAACCATATTAAGATCAGAAAAACTCACTGTTTCAAATTTCAGGGAATTCGAGTAATAAAAAAAGCTTTTATGGGATCGGTCTATATGACAGCTATATCTAAATATAGTCCGATCTGAACCATATTTAGGTCGATTGTTGAGAGGTCTTAAACTACTCACAGTTTCAAATTGCAGAGAAATCGTTTAATAATTAAAGCTTTTATGGCCTTCAGACCCTTTATCGGGAGATCGGTCTATATTACAGCTATATCTAAATATGGACCGATCTAATCCATATTAGGGTCAGTTGTCGGGAGGCTTAAAATAACCCACTGTTGCAAATTTCAGCGAAATCGGGTAATAAATAAAGCTTTTATGGTCTTCAGACCCTTAATCGGCAGATCGGTCTACATGACAGCTATATCTAAATATAGTCCGATCTAAACCATATTTGGGTCAGATGTCGGGAAGTCTTAAACTACTCACTGTTTTAAATTTCAGCGAAATCGGGTAATAAATAAAGCTTTTATGGTCTTCAGACCCTTAATCGGCACATCGGTCTATATGAGAGCTATATCTAAATATAGTCCGATCTAAACCATATTTGGTTCAGCTGTCGGGAAGTCTTAAACTACTCACTGTTTTAAATTTCAGCGAAATCGGGTAATAAATAAAGCTTTTATGGTCTTCAGACCCCTTTTCGGCAGATCGGTCTATATGAGAACTATATTTAAATATGAACCGATTTAATCCATATTTAGGTCAGATGTCGGGTTGCTTAAAATAACCCACTGTTGCAAATTTCAGGGAAATCAGTTAATAAATAAAGCTTTTATTGGCTTCAGACCCTCTATCGGCGGATCGGTCTATATGACTGCTATATCTAAATATGGACCGATCTAATCCATATCTATGTCAGATATCGGGAGGCTAAAAATAACCTATTGTTGCAAATTTCAGCAAAATCGGGTGATAAATAAAGCTTTTATTGGCTTCAGACCCTTTATCGGCAAATCGGTCTATATAAGAGCTATATCTAAATATGGACCGATCAAATCCATATTTAGGTCAGATGTCGGGTTGCTTAAAATAACCCACTGTTGCAAATTTCAGCGAAATCGGGTAATAAATAAAGCTTTTATGGGCTTCAGACCCTTTATCGGCAGATCGGTCTATATGGTAGCTATATCTAAATATAGTCCGATCTAAACCATATTTGAGTCGGTTTTCGGGAAGCCTTATGCTACTCACTGTTTCAAATTTCAGCAAAATCGGATGAAAAATAAAGTTTTTATGGGCATTAGACCCTTTATCGGCAGATCGGTCTATATAGCAGCTATATCCAAATATGGTCCGATTTGGCCCGTTCAAGAACTTAACCAACGTGCTTTAAAAAAACGTATTTGTGTCAAATTTTCAATTTTTATGGCTCTAGAGTGATTACCACAGACGGACGGACAGACGGACAGACACACGGACATCGTTAAATCGTCTTAGAATTTTACGACGATCCGAAATATATATACTTTGTATGGTCGAAAATTGATATTTCGATGTATTGCAAACGGAATGACTAAATGAATATACCCCCTATCCTACGGTGGTGGGTGTAACAAGTGAAATCTACCTTCCCTTACTCAAATCCAACTTATCCAACAATGGCAGCAGCAACAAACAAACACAATTTTGCCGAACTTATTTGTTCTCGGCACTGTGATCAGCCATTAACAGTGCTGTTAGTGTGTATAGGCAGTGATTTTCATAAAAAATTTGATCAAATTTGGAATTTCATAAAAAAAATTTGTTGAAATTTGGTTATCATAGAAAATTTTGACAAATTTGGAATTCTATAAAACATCTGCCCGAAATTTAAACTTCATAGAGGATTACCTGGAAATCCAATTTTTATGAAATTTCTAATTTCAAGGCATGTGAGATTTCCCATGTGCCTTTTAAAAGTCCCTTTTTTTTCCTAATTACCTTCATATTCTGTTCCGTTACCAAATCTTCTGCTCCGTTAGTTATCCATGAGCAAGTACTTTATGCAATTTTTCGGGCCCTGCAATGACCATCATGCCAGCCAACATTAGCGAAGGGTATGAGTTAACAAAACCGGCTAAAGTCACTTGGATATGAATTGGTGTTGTGGTTGGTCTCTGATGGATTTGCGTGTCTGAGAACGGTTTTCTTTTTTCAAGCTACTGACTAACGGGGCATTGCTTTTGGCTGCGAGGTTGGTTCCTTCAACAGCAGCAACAAAAAACTCTATGTGAATGTCGTGCAAGGATGATGATGATGATGACGATGACGACAAAAAAATCAGTTAAATAAAATTTAACTGCCGCAGGGGTTGGGGGCTGCAACGCTTTTAAGTGAATGATTATGCTGGCTGCTTATACACTGCTTGCCTGTCTGTCTGTTCATCATCACCCAAGCGTTGCCGAACCCAGCCACAATTCTCATCACCGCCGCCAACTCTCCCATCCCTCCTCCCCTACTCTCCCCCACATGCTTGTGCCCCTTTTGCTCCCTTGGGCCGGTAGTTCAAAACGAAA
Organism: Stomoxys calcitrans; assembly: GCF_963082655.1. NCBI lineage: Eukaryota > Metazoa > Arthropoda > Insecta > Diptera > Muscidae > Stomoxys > Stomoxys calcitrans. Next base: position 234,668,638 of record NC_081552.1, on the reverse strand, counting down.
GTGCACAATAAAGAAATTGTGGCATGCAACAGTTTAAAGAAGTAAAGCCATCATTAAACGGCACACCAGACACAGCTTGGGATGAAGTGCATGCATACGTATGTACGTGCACTCTCGTCCATATGCCCACTCAAAACATTCATCAACTCACTCACCAGCAAACGGAACGTACATTTCGCTCACTCCCCTTGATTAGCCTGAGAAAGAAGGAAGTGGCTGGGATGTTTTTGTTGTTGTTAGTGCTGTGGTTTTATTTTAACAGATTAAACTCGTTTTTTGGCTCAAGTTTGGAATTTGAGTTTTGTATATTCATGTTAATGAGAGAACCCAGCAAACAATGTGAAGTGTAATTAAAATAAGAAATTGATTGAAAGTTAAAACAAGTAAGAGCGTGCTAAGTTCGGTCGGGCCTAATCTAGGAAACCCACCACCATGGATTCTGCTAAAATATGGGAGCTATATCTGGTTATAAACTGATTTGAAAATTTCATTCAAATCGGACAAAAATTGCGGCTTCCAGGGGCTCTAGAGGTCAATTGGGGAGATCGGTTTATATGGGAGCTATATCAGGTTCTTCACCGATTCGGAACGTACTAAGCACAGTTGTTAAAAGTCATAACAGAACACTATGTGCAAAATTTCAGCCAAATCGAATGAAAATTGTGGCTTCCACGGGCACAAGAAGTCAAATCGAGAGATCGGTTAATATGGGGGCTATACCAGGTTATGGACCGTATTTGGCTCCGCTGTTGAAAGTCATAACAGAACACTTTGTGCAAAATTCCAGCCAAATTGGATGAAAATTTTGGTTTCCAGGGGCTCAAGAAGTCAAATTGGGAGATCGGTTTATATGGGAGCTGTAACAGGTTCTTGACCGATTTGGACCGTACTTAGCACAGCTGTTGAAAGTCATAACAGAATACTATATGCCAAATTTCAGCCCAATTGGACAAAAATTACTGCTTCAGTGGGCTCAAGAAGTCAAATCGGGAAATCGGTTTATATGGGAGCTATATCAGATTCTTGACCTATTTGGACGGTAATTTGCACGGTTGTTGGAAGTCATAACAGAACACTATGGGCAAAATTACAAATTTGAGGTCAGAAAATTCTAGGTTATCTGCAAAACCGCACAGTTTAGGTTTTGACATTCCATGACTGAGAAGGTGCAGAAATGGAAAAATCCAAGTCTCACAAGTTCAGAGTCAAAAATGTAGAAACTGAGAACTTCAAGGCTGAGAATTTAGTGAGGAAAAGTTCAGTAAGGTTAAAAAAGTCCAGGACTGAAAAGTTAAGGATTTGAAGGCCTTAGCCCTAACCAATTCTGTCTCATCACGTAACAATCACAAGTTTGAAAAGTCTAAGGCAGAAGGTTGAGGGCTGCAAGGACTGGCGCTAAAAGGTCTAAGAGTTGAATTGTTCAAGGCTGGAAAATACAGGGCTGGAAAGTCTAAGGTTGAGAAATCCATTGCCGAAAAGTTTTCGCCATAGAAGTTCGGTGAAAACTAAGGCCTGTAGAGTCTAAAGATAAAATATCCAAGGCTGGAAAGTTCAGAATAAGGTCAATTCAGGTTCAAAGCTTAAAACTTCTGTCCTGGCTTGAAATGGTCACAATAAGAAAATTCAAAGCTGAGTATTGCAGATTTGAGCGGATATGTCCAGATCTGAAAAGATCGGTATTAAAAAAACTAGGCCAGAAAAGAGCTGTGCTGAAAATGTCAGCTCCTGAAAAGCCAATGTCGGAATAGCTTAGAATGGACAGGGCTGGAAATTCTACTGCTCTTCATCTCTGGCTGAGAAATTCCAAACGGAGAAGTTCAAGGCGAAAAATCCAGGTCTAAAAATTCAATGGCCGACAAATGAAGGATTTAAAATTTTCGGACTAGAAAGTCTAGGTCTAAAAATTTCACGGCAAAAAAATACAGGACTGGAAACAGTAGGGCTCTAGAAAATAAAGAGTAGGAAATCACAAAGTTGACAAGGCAAGTACTGATAAGTCTACAAAGTACAAAGCTGAAGAGGCCATTATTAAAAGATCTTGGGCTCGAAAGTCCAGGGGTGGAAAGTACAAATCTGAAAAAGCCAGTATGGAAATCCAAAAAGCTGAAATGTCCAAAGCCAAAAATCAGAGTTTTGAGAGGTCCTTAGCAAAACAGTTGAGGATTGCAAAGTTCATGGCTGAAACATTCAGAATTGTAAAATCTAATCATAGACAAGAAAGTTTATGGCTGCGTCTACGTTTAAAAAGCCAAGTGATGTAGAGCCTATAGGTAAAAATCTAGAACTGAGAGGCTCTATGATAGAAAAGTCTAAGACTGAAATATCTAGAACTGAAAAGTCAAACATTGCAATATTCGGGGCTGGAAAGTTGAGGGTTGGAAATTCCAGCGTTGGAAAGTCCAGAATTAGAAAATCCATAATTGGAAGGTCCAGGCTTAGAAAGTCCAGTGTTGGAAAGTCCAGGGGTGGAAAGTTCAGGTTTCGAAAGTCCAGGGTTGGAAAATCCTAGGTTGGAAAGTCCAGTGTTGGAAAGTCCAGAGTTGGAAAGTCCAGGGTTGGAAATTAGAAAATCCAGGGGTGGAAAGTTCAGGGTTGGAAAGTCCACAGTTGGAAAATCTTGGGTTGGAAAGTCCAGGGTTGGAAAATCCTGGGTTGGAAAGTCCAGGATTAAAAATCCGGGGTTGGAAAGTCCATAATTAGAAAATCCATGGTTGGTAAGTCCAGGCTCAGAAAGTCCAGGGTTGGAAAGTCAAGGGTTGGAAAGTCCAGGGTTGGAAAGTCCAGGGTTGGAAAGTCCAGGGTTGGAAAGTCCAGGGTTTGAAAGTCCAGGGTTGGAAAGTCCAGGATTGGAAAGTCCAGGGTTGGAAAGCCCAGGGTTGGACAATCCTGGGTTGGAAAGTCCCGGGCTGGAAAATCCTGGGTTGGAAAGTCCAGGGTTGGAAAATCCAGGGTTGGATAGTCCAGGGTTTGAAAGTCCAGGGTTGGAAAGTCCATAATTAGAAAATCCATGGTTGGTAAGTCCAGGCTCAGAAAGTCCAGGGTTGGAAAGTCAAGGGTTGGAAAGTCCAGGGTTGGAAAGTCCAGGGTTGGAAAGTCCAGGGTTGGAAAGTCCAGGGTTTGAAAGTCCAGGGTTGGAAAGTCCAGGATTGGAAAGTCCAGGGTTGGAAAGCCCAGGGTTGGAAAGTCCAGGGTTGGACAATCCTGGGTTGGAAAGTCCCGGGCTGGAAAATCCTGGGTTGGAAAGTCCAGGGTTGGAAAATCCTCGGACTTTCCAGAATTAGAAAATCCATGGTTGGTAAGTCCGGGCTCAGAAAGTCCAGGGTTGGAAAGTCCATAATTAGAAAATCGATGGTTGGTAAGTCCAGGCTCACAAAGTCCAGGGTTGGAAAGTCAAGGGTTGGAAAGTCCAGGGTTGGAAAGTCCAGGGTTGGATAGTCCAGGGTTTGAAAGTCCAGGGTTGGAAAGTCCATAATTAGAAAATCCAGGGTTGGACAATCCTGGGTTGGAAAGTCCAGGGCTGGAAAATCCTGGGTTGGAAAGTCCAGGGTTGGAAAATCCTCGGTTGGAAAGTCCAGAATTAGAAAATCCATAATTGGAAGGTCCAGGCTTAGAAAGTCCAGGGTTGGAAGTAAAAGGTTGGAGTCCAGGGTTGAAATGTTCAGGGTTGAAAAGTCCAGGGTTGGAAAGTCCAGGGTTGGAAAGTCCATAATAAGAAAATCCATGGTTGGTTAGTCCGGGCTCAGAAAGTGCAGGGTTGGAAAGTCCAGGGTTGGAAAGTCCATAATTGGAAAATCGATGGTTGGTAAGTCCAGGCTCAGAAAGTCCAGGGTTGGAAAGTCCAGGGTTGGAAAGTCCAGGGTTGGAAAGTCCAGGGTTGGAAAGTCCAGGGTTGGAAAGTCCAGGGTTGGAAAATCCTGGGTTGGAAAATCCTGGGTTGGAAAGTCCAGGGCTGGAAAATCCTGGGTTGGAAAATCCAGGGTTGGAAAATCCTGGGTTGGAATGTCCAGAATTAAAAAATCCAGAGTTGAAAGGTCCAGGCTTAGAAAGTTTAGGGTTGGAAAGTCCAGGGTTGGAAAGACCAGGGTTGGAATGTTCAGGGTTGGAAAGTCCATGGTTGGAAAAACTAGGGTTGGAAAGTCCAGGGTTGGAAATCAAGGGTTGGAAGTCAAGGGTTGGAAGTCAAGGGTTGGAAGTCAAGGGTTGGAAAACCCTGCGTTAAAAAGTCCAGGGTTGGAAAGTCCACGGTTGAAAAGTCGAGGGTTGAAATGTCCGGGGTTGGAAGCCCAGGATTGGAAAGTCCAGATATAAAATAGACAGAACCGAAAAGACAATTGCTGAAAATGTTAGGGCGGAAAAGACCAAATCAGAATCTTCGACCTACACAAATAAGAAGTATTTGTGCAAAATTTTAAATGGCCAGTGGTGTGAGGACTCTCCTAATCTGTAACAACTTTTACACGATATCGGCAAACTCTCGTCAAAGTTTTTGCAATGTACGAGCAGAAATTTTTTAACGTGGTCAGCTGAGTATATGGAACTGGAGCAGAATGTTCAAAAAAGATTTTAAAAAGGGGCCTTCCATCCCATCTTCATGAAGATGAAGGGGGTAGAAGCCTTCATTTTTATTCGATTTGGCTAACATTTGGAACAAAGTTGAGTTACGACTTCCAACATCCATGCCGAGTATGATCCGAATCGGTTTTAAAACAGATATTGCCCCCATATAAACCGATTCCCGGATTTGACTTCTTGAGGTCATAGAAGCCTCAATTTTCATCCAATTTGGCTAAAACTCGGAACAAAGACTTGAGTTACGATTTTCAATATCCATGTTAAGTATGATCCGAATCGGTTCATAAACGGGTATAGCCCCCATATAAACCGATCCCAGGATTTGACTTCTTGATCCCTAAGAAGCCTCAATTTTCATCCGATTTGGCTGAAACTTGGAACAAAGATTTGAGTTATGACCTTCAATATCCATGTAAAATATGATCCGAATCGGTCTATAAACAGATATTGCCCCCATATAAACCGATTCCCGGATTTGACTTCTTGATCCCTAAGAAGCCTCAATTTTCATCTGATTTGGCTGAAACTTGGAACAAAGATTTGAGTTATGACCTTCAATATCCATGTAAAATATGATCCGAATCGGTCTATAAACAGATATAGCCCCCATATTAACCGATCCCCGGATTTGACTTCTTGAGCCCATAGAAGCCTCAATTTTCATCCGATTTGACTGAAATTTGGAACATAGACTTCAGTTATGATTTCCAATATCCATGTTAAGTGTGATCCGAATCGGTCCATAAACGGGTATAGCCCCCATATAAACCGATCCCAGGATTTGACTTCTTGATCCCTAAGAAGCCTCAATTTTCATCCTATTTGGCTGAAACTTGGAACAAAGATTTGAGTTATGACTTTCAATATCCATGTAAAATACGATCCAAATCGGTCCATAAACAGATATAGCCCCCCATATTAACCGATCCCCGGATTTGACTTCTTGAGCCCATAGAAGCCTCAATTTTCATTCGATTTGGCTGAAATTTGGAATAAAGACTTAAGTTATGACATTCAATATCCATTCCAAGTATGATCCGAATCGGTTCATAAACAGATATAGCCCCCATATAAACCGATCCCACAATTTGACTTCTTCAGCCCTAAGAAGCCTAAATTTTAAACTGATTCGGCTGAAATTTGGCCCAAGAACCTATCTTATGACTGACAACATCAGTGAGAAGTTTTAGCCGAATCGGTCAATATGGTGATATAGGCACCTTAGTACCGATATCCTGATATGACTTCTTGAGACCTAAATAATTCAAATTCAAACTCTGTTAATAAATTTTTAGCGGAATCCATGGTGGCAGGTACCCAAAATTCGGTCCGGTCAAACTTAGAACGCTTTTACTTGTTTAACCGCAAGTAGAGCTTACGTTTAACAAGCCATGAACTGTAGGCAGAACAGACAGGGGACCAAAAGACGCACTGACATTAATGGAGAACCCTTACAAGGCTTCCAAACGTTTGATAATGGTGCATGTCTGCAATGGAAAATAAAGTTGTACTAACGAAGGTCTATATATGACTCGAAACATTGGCTAGTTACCAGTACCGAATCTGTCTAAAACACTCTTAACTCTGGATATTCTCTTGGTAAAATAAGCTATACTCTCTGCACTTAGGAAATTATAATTCTAAAAAATAATCCAACCTTTTTTTAAATTTTTCAATGATTTTTGTTTTCAAGCCATTGCCTTATAAAATCATTTTTGTCCAAATTTGTTTGCTGGGTTGGCCTAACTCAAAACAAATCCCCCCAAGATTTAAACTTGTACTTATAAGTTCAACTTTTCCTAAGCTTTCCTTGCCATTTCCTTACAAAACTATTTTTGTCCAAATTTGTTTGCTGGGTTAGCCTAACTCCAAACAAATCCACCCCCCAAGATTTAAGCTTGTATTTATGAGTTCACGTTTTCCTGCTTTTTCTGCACTTAGGAAATTATAATTCTAAAAAATAATCCAACCTTTTTTTTTAATTTTTCAATGATTTTTGTTTTTAAGCCATTGCCTTATAAAATCATTTTTGTCCAAATTTGTTTGCTGGGTTGGCCTAACTCAAAACAAATCCCCCCAAGATTTAAACTTGTACTTATAAGTTCAACTTTTCCTAAGCTTTCCTTGCCATTTCCTTACAAAACTATTTTTGTCCAAATTTGTTTGCTGGGTTAGCCTAACTCCAAACAAATCCACCCCCCAAGATTTAAGCTTGTATTTATGAGTTCACGTTTTCCTGCTTTTTCTGCACTTAGGAAATTATAATTCTAAAAAATAATCCAACCTTTTTTTTTAATTTTTCAATGATTTTTGTTTTTAAGCCATTGCCTTATAAAATCATTTTTGTCCAAATTTGTTTGCTGGGTTAGCCTAACTTCAAGCATATCCCCGCAAGATTTAAACTTGTTTTTATAAGTTCAACTTTTCCTAAGCTTTCCTTGCCATTTCCTTACAAAACTATTTTTGTCCAAATTTGTTTGCTGGGTTAGCCTAACTCAAAACAAATCCACCCCCCCAAGATTTAAGCTTGTATTTATGAGTTCACGTTTTCCTGCTTTTTCTGCACTTAGGGAATTATAAATATAAAAAAAATCCAACCTTTTTTTTTGAATTTTTCAATGATTTTTGTTTTCAAGCCATTGCCTTATAAAATCATTTTTTTCCAAATTTGTTTGCTGGGTTGGCCTAACTCAAAACAAATCCCCCCAAGATTAAAATTTGTATTTATAAGTTCAACTTTTTCTAAGCTTTCCTAGCCATTTCCTTACAAAACCATTTTTGTCCAAAATTGTTTGCTGGGTTAGCCAAACTCAAAACAAGTCCACCCCCCCAAGATTTAAGCTTGTATTTATGAGTTCACGTTTTCCTACGCTGGCACAGAAAAAGAAAGAAAAACAAATGGGTTACTTCAAAGAGCTGTGTTCATCAGTTTCGAAATATCTTCCGGGGGCTATAACCTCCAGATGCCAGTCTCTCCCCCCCCCCCCCCCCCCACAATGTTTAGCAAGGAGATCAGATGGCAAAGGGACAAAGATAAACTTTGATTTCACAAAAAATCCATTTGTTTATTCACGCCAGCGATGATTGTTCTTAGAATGAATTGTTTATTGAAATAAAATCACCAAAGCACCAGCGCTTAAAATAAATGTGCGCTTATTATTCTCGGTTTTCTTGCCGTTCTTTCTAAGGCATCGAATTTCTCAAATTATGGCGAATATTGGAGGATTTCATGCAAACAAATGCTTTTGCCCTTTTAACAACCCACACACATAGCCAGGCATACATCTGGCAATAAGTTTCAGTTCGAGTATCGGTGGTGCAATGACCCCATTCTCAAGCAAACTTGGGCAAAAATACTACGCGCGATTACTACGTTGGTGGTGTTCCATCATGCAATCTACTCAAGCGATGTGGCTGTGTCTATGACGAATGTCGTTACGATGGGGATACTGCCACTGCCACACTCTAAGTGTGATAGGGTGATGGCAGGGTTTGAAATCCACAAAATCATTAAAAGCAAACGGCATCACCTTATCAGCAAAAACTAGGCAACTTTTGGATTTTGAAGTTGGATATTTTGGATTACTTTGAACCATAATCGATTATCTCAAATTTCGCAATTTAACTCTTTAACGGAGTTTGAGAGATCTTTATATCAAAGACCTATTGCTCTTGTGATGCATGATTTTTGTAACTTGAATTGATGGCTAATTGCTGCTGAGTTGGTTAGTTAGTGAGTTATTATGACATAGCTGTATGAATGATTGCATTTGCATTGCATTCTTAACAAACTGTGTTTATTTCTAAAAAAAAGAGTATAGAGAATAATTGATTAAGTGTCAACGACATGGTCGTTGGCCAAGTGAATGACTGAGAATGCTGGCTGCAAGTGACTGTGCGTGGCTGCGTTGTCCACAAGTGTGTATGACTCTTACAATTAGTAACAATTTAATACACAAAGGGGAAAAATTATTCGAAAACAAACAAAAGTGTGCTAAGTTCAGTCGGGACGAATCTTGGGAACCCACCACCATGGATTCTGCTTAAAATGTATGCAAAAACCAAGTAAAAAGGCGTTAAGTTCGGCCGGGCCGAACTTTGGATACCCACCACCTCGGGTGCATAAGTAAACCACCTTTCGTCAAAATCCGGTGAAAAATGCATACCTTATGTCCCATAACAAATATATAGAAATATATTCCGATTTGGACCAAATACTAATAAGTACAAGACATTTTTCAATTGTGTATAACAAAATATTGGTCTTTTTAGTAGCTAAATCCAAAAAAAATCGATCTGAACCATATACGACGCAGATGACGAAGAGCCTAACATAAGCCACTGTGTTAAATTTCAGTGAAATCGGATTACAAATGCGCCTTTTATGGGGCCAAGAATTAAAATCAAGATATCGGTCTATATGGCAGATATATCCAAATATGGACCGATTTGGGTCAAGTTGCAGAAAAATGTCAAAGAGCCTAACACAACGCACTGTCCCAAATTTCGGCGAAATCGGACAATAAATGCCATATAGCGGTCTATATGGCAGCTATATCCAAATCTGGACCGATCTGTGCCATATTGCAGAACTATCTCCAGGGGCTTAACTTAACTCACTGTCTCAAATTTCGGCGACATCAGACAATAAACGGACCTTTTGTGGGCTCAAAACCTTAAATCGAGAGATCGGTCTATATGACAGCTATATCCAAATCTGGACCGATCTAGACCAAATTGAAGGAAGATGTCGAGGGGACTAACAAACCTCACTGTTCCAAATTTCAGCGAAATCGGATAATAAATGTGCCTTTTATGGGTCCAAAACCTTAAATTGAGAGATCGGTCTATATGGCAGCTATATTCAAATCTGGACCGATCTGTGCCATATTGCAGAAATATGTCGAGAAGCTTAAACTAACTTACTATCAAAGAATTCGGCGAAATCGGTCAATAAATGTGGCAGTTATGGGCTCAAAACCTTAAATGAAGAGATCGGTTTATATGGCAGCTATATCCAAATCTGAACCGATTTGAGCCAAAATGCAGAAGGATTTCAAGGAGCCTAAAGCAACTCACTGTCCCAAATTTTGACAAAATCGGACAATATATGAGACTCTTATGGCCGCAAGACCTTAAATCAAGAGATTGGTCTATATGGCAGCTATATCCAAATCTGAACCGATCTGGACCAAATTGAAGAAAGATGTCGAGGGACCTAACCTAACTCACTGTCCTAAATTTCAGCGACATCGGATAATAAATGTGGTTTTTATGGGCCCAAAACCTTAAGTCGAGAGATCGGTCTATATGACAGCTATATCCAAATCTGGACCGATCTAGGCCAAATTGAAGGAGGATGTCGAGGGGCCTTACAAACCTCACTGTTCCAAATTTCAGCGAAATCGGATAATAAATGTGCCTTTTATGGGTCCAAAACCTTAAATTGAGAGATCGGTCTATATGGCAGCTATATTCAAATCTGGACCGATCTCTGCCATATTGCAGAAGTTCGTCGAGGGGCTTAACCTAACTTACTATCAAAGAATTCGGCGAAATCGGTCAATAAATGTGGCAGTTATGGGCTCAAAACCTTAAATAAAGAGATCGGTTTATATGGCAGCTATATCCAAATCTGAACCGATTTGAGCCAAAATGCAAAAGGATTTCAAGGAGCCTAAAGCAACTCACTGTCCCAAATTTTGACAAAATCGGACAATATATGAGCCTCTTATGGCCGCAAGACCTTAAATCAAGAGATTGGTCTATATGGCAGCTATATCCAAATCTGAACCGATCTGGACCAAATTGAAGAAAGATGTCGAAGGACCTAACAAAACTCATTGTCCCAAAGTTCGGCGACATCGGACAATAAACGGGCCTTTTATGGGCTCAAAACCTTAAATCGAGAGATCGGTCTATATGGCAGCTATATCCAAATCTGAACCGATCTGGACCAAATTGAAGAAAGATGTCGAGGGGCCTAACAAAACTCCCTGTCCCAAATTTAGGCGACATCGCAGAATAAATGCGCTTTTTATGGGCTCAAAGCCTTAAATCGAGAGATCGGTCTGTATGGCAGCTATATCCAAATCTGTACCGATCTGGACCAAATTGAAGAAGCATGTCGAGGGGCCTAACAAAACTCCCTGTCCTAAATTTCGGCGACATCGAACAATAAATGCGCCCTTTATGGCCGCAATACCATAAATCGAGAGATCAGTCTATATGGCAGCTATATCCAAATCTGAACCGATCTGAGCCAAATTGCAGAATTATGTTGAAGGGCTTAACTAAACTCACTGTCCCAAATTTCGGCGACATAGGACAATAAACGGACCTTTTATGGGCTCTAAACCTTTAATCGAGAGATCGGTCTATAATGCAGCTATATTCCAATCTGAACCGATCTGGACCAAATTGAAGAAAGATGTCGAGGGGCCTAACAAAACTCCCTGTCCCAAATTAAGGCGACATCGCAGAATAAATGCGCTTTTTATGGGCTCAAAGCCTTAAATCGAGAGATCGGTCTGTATGGCAGCTATATCCAAATCTGTACCGATCTGGACCAAATTGAAGAAGGATATCAAAGGGCCTAACACAACTCACTGTCCCAAATTTCAGCGAAATCGGATAAATAAATGTGGCTTTTATGGGCCTAAGACCCTAAATCGGAGGATCCGTCTATATGGCAGCTATATTCAAATCTGAACCGATCTGTACCAAATTGAAGAAGGATATCAAAGGGCCTAACACAACTCACTGACCCAAATTTCAGCGAAATCGGATAATAAATGTGGCTTTTATGGGCCTAAGATCCTAAATCGGCGAATCACTCTATATAGGGGCTATATCAAGATATAGTCCGATATAGCCCATCTTCGAACTTAACCTGCTTATGGATAAAAAAAAGTATCTGTGCAAAGTTTCAGCTCAATATCTCTAGTTTTAAAGACTCTAGCGTGATTTCAACAGACAGGCGGACAGACGGACGGACATGCCTAGATCGTCTAAGATTTGTACGCTGATCAAGAATATATATACTTTATAGGGTCGGAAATGGATATTTCGATGTGTTTGCAAACGGAATGAAAAAAAAATGAATATAGCCTCATCCTTCGGTGAAGGGTATAAAAATTTAGTTGAAGGGCTTAGTTTTATTCTACATACCAAACTTCTGTCAAATATCTGCGGATTTGACTTCTTGAATACTTGCAAGCCGCAACTTTTGTCCGATTGGGCTGCATTTTTGCACGTAATGTTCTTTAATGACTTCCAACAGCTGTGCTAGGTATCGGTCTATAACTTGATATAGCTCCCATATAAACCGATCTCCCGATTTGACTTCTTGAGCCCTTACAAGCCGCAATATTTTCCGATTTGGGTGAAAATTCTTTTTTGTTCCATATCCAGGTTAAATTTGTAGATGGGCTATATCGGACTATACCTTGATATAGCCCCCATATAAACCAATCTACCGATTTTAGCTCCTAGACCCATAAAAGCCACATTTATTATCGAGATCGCTGAAATTGGGTAAAGTGAGTTCTGTTAGTCCCCTCGGCATCCTTGTTAAATTTGGACCGGATCGGTCCAGATTTGGATATAGCTGCCATATAGACCGATCTCTCGAGGTCTTAGCCCAATGCTAGCCGCATTTTTAGTCAGTTTTCACAGAAATTTGATTCAATTTTGAGTTGTGTTGGACCCTTGCATAGTCTTCCTGAATATGACAGAGATCGGAAAATACTTAGATATAGCTGCTATGGATTCATACATAATGAATTTTTCACCGTATTATGACGAAAGGTGGTTAATATAAAGGGTGATTTTTTTGAGGTTAGGATTTTCATGCATTAGTATTTGACAGATCACGTGGGATTTCAGACATGGTGTCAAAGAGAAAGATGCTCAGTATGCTTTGACATTTCATCATGAATAGACTTACTAACGAGCAACGCTTGCAAATCATTGAATTTTATTACCAAAATCAGTGTTCGGTTCGAAATGTGTTCAAATTTTGACAAATTTTGTTCAGCGATGAGGCTCATTTCTGGTTGAATGGCTACGTAAATAAGCAAAATTGCCGCATTTGGAGTGAAGAGCAACCAGAAGCCGTTCAAGAACTGCCCATGCATCCCGAAAAATGCACTGTTTGGTGTGGTTTGTACGCTGGTGGAATCATTGGACCGTATTTTTTCAAAGATGCTGTTGGACGCAACGTTACGGTGAATGAACACATTTCGAACCGAACACTGATTTTGGTAATAAAATTCAATGATTTGCAAGCGTTGCTCGTTAGTAAGTCTATTCATGATGAAATGTCAAAGCATACTGAGCATCTTTCTCTTTGACACCATGTCTGAAATCCCACGTGATCTGTCAAATACTAATGCATGAAAATCCTAACCTCAAAAAAATCACCCTTTATATGGCCGAGGTGGTGGGTATCCAAAGTTCGGCCCGGCCGAACTTTGCCTTTTTACTCGTTTTTTGTTACGTGTAGATATGTAAGTACCCTTATAACCACACACACACACACCCTTATAAACACAGGCTTTTATCATAACAAGACTTGGAAAAAGAAGAAGACAAGGAATCTTTGTTGACTGACGTTCAATCGTCAAATCGACTCATCATTGCTCATTTATAACCACAAATAGTTTCGCTTTATTTGTTGTGGTTGCCGCCAGTTTTGTAGCTATTCCTGTTGGCTGGCTGTCTTGATGACATTCTGTCTTTATCATTGTTGTTGTTGCAATATTATTATTTCTTCATGGCATTCTTGTTGTTGTTGTTGTCATTGTCATTTATAGCAGCCGTTTGTTTTCTTTTAACAGCTTAGAGAAGCGATCGTCGTGGTGGTGGTGGTGGTGGTGTTGTTGGGGTCATTGTTCCCTTGCAAAGATTGCAAACTATTTGTGCCCGCAACCGGCACCACAGACATTTACATAAGACGCACTCGCCCATTCACTTACAATGACTTGTAAGAATGAAGTTGCAATGCAACACACTTGCCATAACCATTGACTTGAACACCCCCACCATACTCCCATCCCTGGCACTCTGAATGCACTTGCACTTACAGCGAGTGCTTCGCATTGAAAGCGAAGACAATGATTTATATGCCAGTGCCCGGCTTCCAACGTAGTCGTTTTCGTTGTCAACTTTTTTGCTTTTTTTTTTCAGCAATCATATGGTGATCATGGTGTTGTTGTTGATGGTGGTGGTGGTGGTGGTGGTGGTGGTGGTGGTGGTGGTGGTGGTGGTGGTGGTAGAAAGGGAAAGGTTGCCTGCTGGCTGGCTGACTGAATAATGACAGTGAGAATTTAATTGAAGACTAATTTCCACGCAAAATATTCTTCAGATTCTTAACACGTTTTGGCAATTCATCGTTCTACGCAGGAGGTGTTGATGTCTTTCTCTGAAACCGGTGGGAAGAAAGCTAAGCTGGCTATGTCGCCATTGAAAATGCCATCCTAAAACAATGCAGCTGAAACATTTTAGCAAATTTTTCTGTTCTAATCAGATATCTAAAGGCCGTACTAGGTTGAAAGAGGCACTTAGTCATGGTGTAGTTAACAGCAAATAGAATTATTAGTTTGTTATTAGTTTCTAAATTCGGCCGGGATGAATCTTTTATACCCTCCACCAGAATTGCGCCTTGTAGGTGGTTAAGTAGCAAAATCGGGAGATCGGTTTATATGGGAGCTGTATCAAAACATGGACCTATTTGAACCTTACTTACCACAGTTGTTGAAAGTAATAACAAAATACCGCATGCAAAGTTTCACACAAATCGGATGAGAATTGCGCCCTCTAGGGGCTCAAGAAGTCAAGATCCCAGATCGGTTTATATGGCAGCTATATCAGGTTATCATCTGATTTGAACCATACTTGGCACACTTATTGGAAGTCATAACAAAACTCGTCGTGAAAAATTGCATTCCAATCGGATAGGAATTGCGCTCTCTAGAGGCTCAAGAAGTCAAGACCCAAGATCGGTTTATATGACAGCTATATCAAAACATGGACCGATTTCAATCATACTTAACACAGTTGTTGACAGTAATAACAAAATACCTCATGCAAAGTTTTACACAAATCGGATGAGAATTGCGCCCTCTAGAGGCTCAAGAAGTCAAGATCCCAGATCGGTTTATATGGCAGCTATATCAGGTTATCATCTGATTTGAACCATACTTGGCACACTTATTGGAAGTCATAACAAAACTCGTCGTGAAAAATTGCATTCCAATCGGATAGGAATTGCGCTCTCTAGAGGCTCAAGAAGTCAAGACCCAAGATCGGTTTATATGACAGCTATATCAAAACATGGACCTATTTGAACCTTACTTACTACAGTTGTTGAAAGTAATAACAAAATACCTCATGCAAAGTATCACACAAATCGGATGAGGATTGCGCCCTCTAGAGGCTAAAGAAGTCAAGATCCCAGATCGGTTTATATGGCAGCTATACTAGATTATTAACCGATTTGAATCAAACTTAGCACAGTTATTGGAAGTAATACCAAAACACCACGTAAAAAATTTCATTCCAATCGGATGAGAACTGCGCCCTCTAGAGGCTCAAGAAGTCAAGACCCAAGATCGGTTTATATGACAGCTATATCAAAACATGGACCTATTTGAACCTTACTTACCACAGTTGTTGAAAGTAATAACAAAATACCGCATGCAAAGTTTCACACAAATCGGATGAGAATTGCGCCCTCTAGGGGCTCAAGAAGTCAAGACCCAAGATCGGTTTATAAGGCAACTATATCAGGTTATCATCTGATTTGAACCATACTTGGCACACTTATTGGAAGTCATAACAAAACACGTCGTGAAAAATTTCATTCCAATCGGATGAGAACTGCGCCCTCTAGAGGCTCACTTCCAAAAACTGTGATTAGTATGGTTCAAATCGGTTCATAACCTGGTATAGCCGATTTTGAATCTTGAGTTCTTCAGCCGCTAGAGGGCGCAGTTCTCATCCGATTTGGCTAAAATTTAGCGTGAGGTGTTTTGCTATGACTTCCAATAACTGTACTTAGTATGGCGCGAATCGGTACATAAATTAATATAGCTGCCATATAAACCGATCTTGGATCTCGAGTTCTTGAGCCGCTAGAGGGCGCAGTTCTCATCAGATTTGACTGAAATTTTGCATGAGGTGTTTTAGTATCACTTCCAACAACCGTGCTAAGTATTGTTCAAATCGGTTCATAACCTGGTATAGCTGTCATATAAACCAATCTTGGATCTTGAGTTCTTGAGCCGCTAGAGGGCGTAGTTCTCATCCGATTGGGCTGAAATATTCCACGAGGTGTTTTGTTATTACTTCCCACAACTGTGCTTAGTATGGTTCAAACCGGTTGATAACCTGGTCTAGCTGCCACATAAACCGATCTTGGATCTTGAGTTCTTGATCCGCTAGAGGGCGCAGTTTTCAATCGATTTGGCTGAAATTTAGCATGAGATGTTCTGTTATGACTTTCAACAACTGTGATAAGTATGGCGCAAATCGGTGCATAACCTTATATAGCTGCCATATAAACCGATCTGGGATATTGACTTTTTGAGCCTCTAGAGGGCGAAATTCTATACCGAATTGGTAGAAATTTTGTACAATGGCTTCTCCCATGCGTGTTCAATATGGTCTGAATCGATCTATAGCTTGATAAAGCTCCAATATAAACCGATCTCCCGATTTTGCTTCTTGAGCCCCTCAATGACTTCTACAATGTTCAGCATTCAATTCATTTCTGGTCCGAATCGGACCAGTTCTAGTTCTTATTCATTACTCTTTGTTTGCCTAAAAAGAGATAGCGCACAAAGAACTCGATAAACGCGATCCATGGTGGAGGGTGTATAAGATTCGGCCCGACTGAACTTAGCACTCTCTTGCTTGCTTTTTTTTAAACTTTGGTGGATAGAATAAAGTACTCGGAGTCGATTAAAAATTATTCGACTCCGCAGCCCTGGCAGAAGTGTTCGCCAAAATCCTTGCAGCAACTTTTAAACTTAGTTCATGCTTCAGGTTTTGCAAAATTTTATTATAATTTGGCTTTTATTGGGAGTTTTGCTGTATTTTATACAGGGATGATGAATGTCACCATGAGGTTTTAAAAAATTATTCATATTTTTTTAACATTTAAATTTTGCTAAACTAACCTTAAAAGAAGACATTCAACCAACAGTCAACCATTTCATCAACCACATTTGCTTAAATGTTAGCCAAGCAAGCAAAATACGAATGGTGCCACATCAGAGTGTCTGTCATGGATTTTGGTTTGCCCCATAGTGTTTGCCAGACATTTGTGCCATTGCAAATTTGAAAAATTTATTACTCCGTAGGTAGGTAGGTAATCAATACCTCAAGCGAATCGTAGCAAATTACAAACAATCGCGCTAAATGTCAATCAAATGTGAATAGAACGAAAGGAATTCATCAACGAAGGCAACACAAGCGGCCTGCAAAGCTGGCATAACTGCGACATGCAACATTATCTAAGTTGCAGCATACGTTTGTGGCCTACCCTCTCACCCCCTTTACAACTCCGGTTGCTGTATGATGTTGGTGAGTAAGTATTTGGCTGGCCGTTTGTTGAGTGGCAACGATGCCATGCCAGCCAGCCGCCAATTTATGCATCCAAACCAAAACTTAGTGGCAATTTTCAACTGTGCAACACCACCGAAAACATGAGTAGTGGAAATTCAATTCAATTTCAAAATAAGCTTTGTTATTGTTATTGCTGCCGTCTCAGTTGCTTTTGCTGCAGTTAACATTTTCACAAACTCTGTTTGGTGTTACTTAACCTCAGCATTGCCTCAGCTACGAAACTTACCAACAACAAAATGTGATTTCGCACAAAAGTCCAATTGCATTCGCATATGGCACAGTTGCGTGTGTATGCGAATTTAAGAAACTTGCATTTGTGTGTATCAGAAAAGTAAAATAGCTGCCATGGAAAAGTTCCTGTGTGGCAGTACGAGGGAGTTATGAAAAGTGGGTGGCAACAATAAACATCCACAAAAAAACATTTGTAATAATCTAAACTAGACGGAGGGACGGACGGAGGGACGGACGGAGGGACGGACGAAGGGACGGACGGAGGGACGGACGGAGGGACGGACGGAGGGACGGACGGAGGGACGGACGGAGGGACGGACGGAGGGACGGACGGAGGGACGGACGGAGGGACGGACGGAGGGACGGACGGAGGGACGGACGGAGGGACGGACGGAGGGACGGACGGAGGGACGGACGGAGGGACGGACGGAGGGACGGACGGAGGGACGGACGGAGGGACGGACGGAGGGACGGACGGAGGGACGGACGGAGGGACGGACGGAGGGACGGACGGAGGGACGGACGGAGGGACGGACGGAGGGACGGACGGAGGGACGGACGGAGGAACGGACGGAGGGACGGACGGAGGGACGGACGGAGGGACGGACGGAGGGACGGACGGAGGGACGGATGGAGGGCGGTATAGACCGTCATGGCTAGATCGACTCAGAACATCGAGACGATCAAAAATTTGTATACCTTATGGGGTCTTAAACGAATACTTTGAGGTGTTACAAACGGAATGACTAGATTAGTATATCCCCATCATATGGTGGTGGGTATACAAAACCAAAGTATGGCGATAAGCCTACTACTTTTGGTAGGTGCCATTTTATGTCAAGGTCAATAAAATCCACTTTTATTCGCAAATTAGTCATAAAATATTAAAAACTTAGAGGCTTAGAAAATAATTTCTTTTTAAATTTTTTTCAGCAATTTTTTCCTAAAAAAGTTTAAAAAAATGGCTATGCCAATAGAACTGCTCTAAATAATGAATATTTGAAATTTCATCAAAATCGGGCAAGAGAATTGAGGAGGCCATCGTAGCGCAGAGGTTAGCATGTCCGCCTATGACGCTGAACGCCTGGGTTCGAATCCTGGCGAGACCATCAGAAAAAATTGTCAACGGTGGTTGTCCCCTCCTAATGCTGGCAACATTTGTGAGTTACTATGCCATGTAAAACTTTTCTCCAAAGAGGTGTCGCACTGCGGCACGCCGTTCGGACTCGGCTGTAAAAAGGCGGCCCCTTATCATTGAGCTTGAACTGGATTCGGATTGCACTCATTGATATGTGAGAAGTTAGCCCCTGTTCCTTAGTGGAATGTTTATGGACAAAACTTGTATTTCAATCGAGGGTCAAGCGTCAAAGGGTTAATGGTGAATATAAAAATCATGTGGATAGGGTAGGTAAGGTTTAAGTGGCAATCTGCCATCACACTCACTTAGACGTTTTCGTCCATTGTGGAAAAGAACAGAAGAAGGAAGATGCCTTCAAGTTCCTACTGTTGTACCATGTATTGGGTTGCCCAAAAAGTAATTGCGGATTTTTTAAAAGAAAGTAAATGCATTTTTAATAAAACTTAGAAAAGTAACAGCTGATAGCTGATAAGAATGCAATTACAGAGTCACAAGCTGTGAAAAAATTTGTCAACGTCGACTATATGAAAAATCCGCAATTACTTTTTGGGCAACCCATAGATCGCTTTAAAAAGCCCAACAACTTGCGAATGTTCACATCCGCTGAATAAACCAGGTTTTCAAAGAAATGAGAATCTAATATGGAACTCATTCTCACTGCTAGTGCGGGACACACACACAGAAGGTGTTCTATAGTCTCTTCTTCTTCGTTGTCCTTACAGCTTCTGCAAAACTCGTTGCTGGCAACCTTCAGTCTGTCAGCAGGTTTTCCGATCAGACAGTGACCTGTCATGACTAATACTATGACTGAGAAGTCTGTTCTAGCCAATGACAGCAAAGCGGTAGACCTCTTCAAGACATAGTTTTGGAATGCTCACAGCCCCCTCTTTGTGACCATCTATCATTCGTTGTCCTTCGGGCCTGATCTTAAAAACTTAGCTTACATGTCGCTAGAGCCATACCCACAGATTCCAGTATCCCTGGAATGTGTAGAGTAGTTCCTAGTCTCGCAAGCTCGTCCGCTTTACAATAGCCTGGGATATCTCTGTGACCCGGTATCCAGAACAGGTGAATTTTGAACTGTTCAGTTAACTCGTTGAGAGATCTGCCACAGTCGAGGGCGGTTTTTGTGTTCAGAAATACGTTCTCCAGGGATATATGGCTGCCTGGCTGTCGGAGAACATTCTTATGCCAATTGTAGTTGCCCATGAACATTCCACTAAGGAAAAGGGGCAAACTTCTCACATATCAATGAATGCAGTCCAATTCAAGTTAAAGCTCAATGATAAGGGGCCTCCTTTTTATAGCCGATTCCGAACGGCGTGCCGCAGTGCAACACCTCTTTGGTGAGAAGTTTTAGCAGTGTCCGTAGCCGCCGTATGGCCAAAGAGAAAGCTCCCTTAACCTCACGGCAGTGGTCGCTGCAATTTCGGTAGCCACAATGTCCAGAGGCATTAGATGTAGCATTAAATTCAGTGCATCAGATGGTGTCGTCCTCAGTGCGGCTGTGATGCGCAAATAAGCCATCCTTTCGATCCTCCCAAGTACTGCTGAAAAGAACTACTTCTGTTTTCCACGGATTTATACCTAGACCACTTTCGGTAGTCCCCTTTGCTGTTGCACGTAGAGCTTCCTGAAGCATATCTCTTAGAGGGCTGGAAAACTTTGCCCTAAACGCAATTGCCACGTCATCAGCATACGCGACCACTTTTACACCTTTTTCTTCCAGATGGCTATATTCCAAGGTAGAAGAGACAGTACACCTTCTTGAGGTGTTCCTCTGCTGACCCATCTTTTAAGATCCACAAAACCCAAGCCTGCCGTAATGCATCGTTTAGGAAGTAAGTCATTAATAAACTTTCTTACAGCAGAGTTGATGCCTAGAAACTCCAAATCCTTCATGATTGACATCGGTTTTACATTCTTGAAAGCGCCTTCAATGTCATGATATGCCACCATTGTATATTCCTAGACAGCGAGAGAACCCTCTATGTAAACGACTAGGTCGTGAAGTGCTGTTTCAGTGGATTTGCCTTTACTATATGCATACTGCTGCTGCGACAGGCGATCTGCAGGAATCTTCGCCCTAAGATATGTTTCTATCAACCACTCAAGAGTCTTCAGCATATAGGATGACAGACTAATAGGACGAAAATCTGTTGCCTTCGTATAGTAAGGTTTTCCTGCTTTCAGAATGAGAACGACCTTTGTGTCCCTACATTCCACGGCTATATATGACATGCTGATACAAGCAGAGTATATCTCCCTCAGCCAAGGAACCAGTCTATCAGACACAGCTTACAATTCAACCGGTGATACATCATCAGGGCCTGGCGTCTTAAAGGAGTCGAAACTTCTTATCGCCCAAAGGATTTTCGGCTAAGACACAATTTCCCTAATAACTTCCGACGAATGCATACCAGTGACAACCTCTTTTGTCCGTTGTAGAATTCCACATTGTCCGTTGTAGAATTTGCCGGGAAATGTGTATCAACGAGTAGTTTTAGTGTTTCCTCACTAGCCATTGTCCATACATTCTCCGACTTCTGGATATACCCCACCGTAATAGGTCTCGAGAACAGAATCTTCCTTAGCTTAGAGGCCTCAGTTGTATCCTACACGGAGCTGCAGAATTCTAGCCAGGATTTGTTCTGAGCCTTTCTCAGCTCTCCCTTATATTTTCTTAGCTCAGCCTTATAGATGCCCCAGTCGTGAGGTGCTCTTGTGGCTTTGTTCTGAGCCTTTCTCAGCTCTCCCTTATATTTTCTTAGCTCAGCCTTATAGATGTCCCAATCGTGTGGTGCTCTTGTGGCTTTCTCTCTGTTGAAGAGTTTTCTGCAGTTCCCCCTTTAGACCAAACAGTTCTGAGGTGCATCATGGCGGTCGCTATTTGTCCCTTGGCTTGGCACTACTAGAACATGCTGACACAAGCGAGTCATTCAAGGCCTTCGTGATCCGCTTGACCATTATTTCTATATCCTCCACAGTTGTCATTTCCTTTTCTGGTCCAGAAGGGATAAACGTGCAGAATTTGTGCCGAAATTTATCTCAGTCCGTCTTTCTTCTGTTAAGCTGAGGGACCACTTCTGCAGTATTTTCTCCAAGGCTGGACAGGGTAACGTATGAGCAACATAATGAAAATTTGCTAATTTAATAATCATACGCACACTGGGTCAACATATAAGGATGAACCAGTGGCATTACGAAATTACTTTTGGAAAGTTTCATACAGTTCCATTTTGGTTTAATTTTATATCTATTAGCGAGTGCTTGGGAGTCCACAGTAGCACCTGGTGTATATTAGGACCATATGTGCTGCCGAAACACTGTTTTTTAACGCCGTTTTAAGGCATTTAACTTCCAACAAAACGTGCCTTCGCTTTGCTCACCAGAATTATTGAATTGTCCCCATTTCCAAGTTAAAAACAAAAAAAAACAGTACAAACAAAACGATGAATAACTTAATGCCATTACAAATGCATCCACAAACATAGTTGCATTAACCAACACCACCGTCATTTCGCATGTTAACAGTGGAAATGGCATCAGCAGATAATCGTAGATTTAGAAATTCGCATTATGCTGGTCCGTCCGCGGTGGTTAATGAACACAACCATGGTTTCATTCATACAAACCAATGCAAAACGAAAAGCACAGTAGGCAAAATTAAAACAAAGTCGAGCTTTTTATAAAAAAATTTTTAAATTTAAACAAGTAAAGGCGCGAGCCGAATCTTTTATACCCTCCACCTTGGATCGCATTTGTCGAGTTCTTTTCCCGATATCTCTTTTTAGGCAAACAAAGGATAAAAGAAAAAAAACTGCTATAATATTGGAGCTATATCAAGTTATGGTCCGTTTCGGACAATGAACTGAATGTTGGAGACCATAATAGAAGTCGTTGTGTCAAATTTCAGCCAATTCGAGTAGAGTAGGAATTGCGCCCTCTAGGGGCTCAAGAAGTAAAATAGAGAGATCGGCTTATATGGGAGCTGTATTAGGCTACATACCGATTTGGACCATATTTGACACGCAGAAGGGAGAAGCCGTTGTACAAAATTTCAGCCCAATCGGATAATATTGGGTTGCCCAAAAAGTAATTGCGGATTTTTCATATAGTCGGCGTTGGCAAATTTTTTCACAGCTTGTGACTCTGTCATTGCATTCTTTCTTCTGTCAGTTATTAGCTGTTACTTTTAGCTTGCTTTAGAAAAAAAAGTGTAAAAAAAGTATATTTGATTAAAGTTCATTCTAAGTTTTATTAAAAATGCATTTACTTTCTTTTAAAAAATCCGCAATTACTTTTTGGGCAACCCAATAATTACGCCCTCTTGAGGCTCAAGAAGTCAAAATCTCAGATCGGTTTAAATGGCAGCTATAACAGGTTATAGATCGATTTGAACCATATTTGGCACAGTTGTTAGAAGACATAATAAAACACGTCATGCGAAATTTCAGCCAAATCGTATAGGAATTGCGCCCTCTAGTGGCTCAAAAAGTCATGCTTCAAGATAGGTTTATATGGCAGTTATACCAAATTATGAACCAATTTAAATCATACTTAGCACAGTTGTTGGAAGTCATAACAAAATACCTCGTGCGAAATTTCAGCCAAATCGGATAAGAATTGCACCCTCTAGTGGCTCAAGAAGTCAAGACCCCAGATCGGTTTATATAGCAGCTATATCAGGTTATGGACCGATTTCAACCATACTCAGCACAGTTGTTGAAAGTCATAATAAAACACTTCATGCAAAATTTCAGCCAAATCGGATAAGAATTGCGCCCTCTAGTGGCTCAAGAAGTTAAGACCCCAGATCGGTTTATATAGCAGCTATATCAGGTTATAGACCGATTTGAACCATACTCTGCACATTTGATGAAAGTCATAATAAAACACCTCATGCTAAATTTCAGCGAAATCGGATAATGATTGCGCCCTCTAGTGGCTCAAGAAGTCAAGACCCCAGATCGGTTTATATGGCAGCTATATCAGGTAATGGACCGATTTCAACCATACTCAGCACAGTTTTTGAAAGTCATAATAAAACACCTCATGCTAAATTTCAGCCAAATCGGATAAGAATTGCGCCCTTTAGTGGCTCAAAAAGTCATGAATCAAGATAGGTTTATATGGCAGCTATATCAGGTTATGGACCGATTTCAACCATACTCAGCACGGTTATTGGAAGTAATATCAAAACACCACGTGCAAAATTTCAGCCAAATCGAATAGGAATTGCGCCCTCTAGTGGCTCAAAAAGTCATGATTCAAGATAGGTTTATATGGCAGCTATATAAGGTTATGGACCGATTTCAACCATACTCAGCACATTTGTTGAAAGTCATAATAAAACACCTTATGCTAAATTTCAGCGAAATCGGATAAGAATTGCGCCCTCAAGTGGCTCAAGAAGTCAAGATTTAAGATAGGTTTATAGGGCAGCTATATCAGGTTATGTACCGATTTCAACCATACTCAACACAGTTGTTGAAAGTCATAATAAAACACCTCATGCTAAATTTCAGCCAAATCAAATAGGAATTGCGCCCTCTAGTGGCTCAAGAAGTCAAGATTTAAGATAGGTTTATAGGGCAGCTATATCAGGTTATGGACCGATTTCAACCATACTCAGCACAGTTGTTGAAAGTCATAATAAAACACCTCATGCTAAATTTCAGCCAAATCGGATAAGAATTGCGCCTTCTAGTGGCTCAAGAAGTCAAGACCCCAGATCGGTTTATATAGCAGCTATATCAGGTTATGGACCGATTTGAACCATACTCTGCACATTTGTTGAAAGTTATAATAAAACACCTCATGCAAAATTTCAGCCAAATCGGATAATGATTGCGCCCTCTAGTGGTTCAAGAAGTCAAGACCCCAGATCGGTTTATATGGCAGCTATATCAGGTAATGGACCGATTTCAACCATACTCAGCACAGTTGTTGAAATTCATAATAAAACACCTCATGCTAAATTTCAGCCAAATCGTATAAAAATTGCGCCCTCTAGTGGCTCAAGAAGTCAAGACCCCAGATCGGTTTATATAGCAGCTATATCAGGTTATGGACCGATTTCAACCATACTCAGCACAGTTGTTGAAAGTCATAAAAAAACACCTCATGCTAAATTTCAGCGAAATCGGATAAGAATTGCGCCCTCTAGTGGCTCAAGAAGTCAAGATCCCAGATCGGTTTATGTAGCAGCTATATCGAAACGTGGGCCGATATAGGCCATTTATAATTTCAACCGACCTACACTAATAAGAAGTATTTGTGCAAAATTTCAAGCGGCTAGCTCTACTCCTTCGAAAGTTAGCGTTGAACGGACAGACGGACAGAGAGACGGACAGACAGACGGACATGGCTAGTTCGACTTAAAATGTCATGACGATCATGTATATGTACCTTATGCGGTCTTAGACGAATATTTCTAGGACTTACAAACAGACTGACGAAATTAGTATACCCCCATCCTATGGTGGAGGGTACAAAAGTGAAAATTTTTGCCCATGAACATTCCACTAAGGAACAGGGGCTAACTCCTGACATATCGATGAGTGCAGTCCGATTCCAGTTTTAAGCTCAATGATAAGGGGCCTCCTTTTTATAGTCGAGTCCGAACGGCGTGCCGCAGTGCGACACCTCTTTGGAGAGAAGTTTTATATGGCATGGTACCACACAATTGTTGCCACCATTAGGAGGGGAAAAATCAATGCTGAAAAATTTTTCTGATAGTCTCGCCAGGATTCGAACCCAGAGGTTCAGCGTCATAGGCGGACATGCTAATCTCTGCGCTACGGTGGCCTTCTATGGTAGTGGGTATTATAACTGCACCTATACCCACATCCTAGACTGTTTTCAAATACTCCAAAAAAAAAATTTGAAAACTTCCAAAGTTTTTTGTCCATAGTTATTACGGTGATTGCTAACACTGCCACTGCTGCAGCACCAACAACAGCAGCAGCATTAGACTTAGTTGAATAAAGTAGGTCGTCATGCGTCACAAATACTCGAAAACCAACCGAGAGGAAAGACGTTGAAAATTGTAGAGTAAACAAGAACGTTGTTAATGTGCATAAATGACGAATGGACGATGGAGAGACGGTGCAGAGAAACAACGAAAAATTAAACAACAGAAAAATCATAGTTATTTTGGTCAAAATACATTGGGAAGGCTATGCAACATGTTGCACATACACACAGTCATAGCTAATGTGAGCATTGGCTTTGGTGTCTTAGCCAAGTTGGGCGAATTGCTTAAAATTAAGTATGACAAGGCAGCAGACTTCTGTCTGCAAACTGCAGACAGCTAAATTGTTTTCGCTACGGTGATGGTGTTGCATGGAGGTTGGTGGAGTTTGGGAGTTATTGGTTATGGGAGTTATTGTTGTTTCGGCCGAGAATCAAAAGGAATGGTTACATTGCCATCATCAACATTACGCGGTGGTGGCGATGCTGCTGCATCACCACTAATCGCAGTACTGCCATGGAGTTATTGATTAAATTAATTACTGGTCCACAGTTAATGGAAGAAATCAACAGAAACAGAAACAGAAATTATCGTATGTGTGCCCATTTGCAATGCGAAATTTGTCTACTTTGGTTACGCGACACCAGCTTGAGCAGCAGCAGCAGCAGCAGCACACAGCATTTGAACTAGAAACCCAGATTGGTTTTGACGCTGGAATTGAGAACAAGCAATCACATATGAGTGAACCAGCAACGCCTTGTTACTCTATGTTAGGCTTTGTCAGCATGGAAGTCATGACAATCATTTTTGTTTTTGCCAAACACAAATTATGAAAGATCAACATTTCGAAATTAGCATAATTATGCGATTATCACTAATGTGTGATGGTTATTATTCGAGAGTAATGAACCTGAAGAGGTTACATCCTGCATAAATGCTCATCAAAACAGGTTTTCACATAATCGACCTCTTTTTTCACAAAAAAAAAAAATGAGTTAAGGAGCATTGCGCCCTCTAGCGGCTCAAGAAGTAAAAATCCAGGATCGGTTTATATGGTAGCTACCTCAGGTTAAAAACCGATTTAAACCATACTTAGCGCAGTTGTTGCAAGTCTAAACAAACAACTGCATGCTAAATTTCAGCCAATGAAATTTCGGGTGAGAATTGCGCCCTCTAGCGGCTCAAGAAGGCAAGATTCAAGATCGGTTTTTATGACAGCTATATCAGGTTATGAACCGATTTGAACCAAACTTATCACAGCACTTCATGCAACATTTCAGCCAAATCGAATGAGAATTGCGCCCTCTATCGGTTCAAGAAGTCAAGACACAAGGTCGGTTTATATGACAGCTATATCAGGTTATCGACCGATTTGAACCAAACTTATCACAGCTATTGGAAGTCATAACAAAATACTTCATGCTAAATTTCAGCCAAATCGGATGCGAAGTGCGCCCTCTAGTGGCTCAAGAAGCCAAGATCCGATATCGGTTTATATGGCAGCTATATCAGGTTATCGACCGATTTGAACCAAACTTATCACGGCTATTGGAAGTCATAACAAAATACTTCATGCAAAATTTCAGCAAAATCGGATGCGAAGTGCGCCCTTTAGTGGCTCAAGAAATCAAGATCCATGATCGGTATATATGGTACCTACATCAGGTTATCGACCGATTTCAACTATACTTGGCACAGTTGTTGAAAGTCATAACAGAACACTGCATGCAAAATTTCAACCAAATCGGATGAGAATTGCGCCCTCTAGTGGCTCAAGAAGCCAATATTTGAGATCGGTTTATATGGCAGCTATATCAGGTTATCGACCGATTTGAACCAAACTTATCACGGCTATTGGAAGTCATAACAAAATACTTCATGCAAAATTTCAGCAAAATCGGATGCGAAGTGCGCCCTCTAGTGGCTCAAGAAATCAAGATCCATGATCGGTATATATGGTACCTACATCAGGTTATCGACCGATTTCAACTATACTTGGCACAGTTGTTGAAAGTCATAACAGAACACTGCATGCAAAATTTCAACCAAATCGGATGAGAATTGCGCCCTCTAGTGGCTCAAGAAGGCAAGATCCAAGATCGGTTTATATGGCAGCTATATCAGGTTATCGACCGATTTGAACCAAACTTATCACGGCTATTGGAAGTCATAACAAAATACTTCATGCAAAATTTCAGCAAAATCGGTTGCGAAGTGCGCCTTCTAGTGGCTCAAGAAGTCAAGATCCATGATCGGTATATATGGTACCTACATCAGGTTATCGACCGATTTGAACCATACTTATCACAATTGTTGGATGTTGAAACAAACAACTTCATGCCACATTTTAGCCAAATTGGATGAGAATTGCGCCCTCTAGTGGCTCAAGAAGTCAAGATCCATGATCGGTTTATATGACAACTATATCAGGTTGTCGACCGACTTCAACCATACTTGGCACAGTTGTTGAAAGTCATAATAAAACACTTCATGCAACATTTCAGCCAAATCGGATGAGAATTGCGCCCTCTAGTGGCTCAAGAAGGCAAGATCCAAGATGGGTTTATATGACAGCTATATCAGGTTATCGACCGATTTGAACCATACTTATCACAGTTGTTGGATGTTGAAACAAACAACTTCATGCAATATTTCAGCCAAATCGGATGAGAATTGCGCCCTCTAGTGGCTCAAGAAGGCAAGATTTGGATCTTGCGGTTTATATGGCAGCTATATCAGGTTACCGACCGATTTGAACCAAACTTATCACAGCTATTGGAAGTCATAACGAAACACTTCATGCAAAATTTCAGCAAAATCGGATGCGAAGTGCGCCCTCTAGTGGCTCAAGAAGCCAAGATCCATGATCGGTATATATGGTACCTACATCAGGTTATCGACCGATTTGAACCAAACTTAACACGGCTATTGGAAGTCATAACAAAATACTTCATGCAAAATTTCAGCAAAATCGGATGCGAAGTGCGCCCTCTAGTGGCTCAAGAAGCCAAGATCCAAGATCGATATATATGGTACCTACATCGGGTTATCGACCGATTTGAACCATACTAATCACAGTTGTTGGAAGTCATAACAAAACACATCATGCTAAATTTCAGCCAAATCGGATGCGAAGTGCGCCCTCTAGTGGCTCAAGAAGCCAATATTTGAGATCGGTTTATATGGCAGCTATATCAGGTTATCGACCGATTTGAACCAAACTTATTACGGCTATTGGAAGTCATAACAAAATACTTCATGCAAAATTTCAGCAAAATCGGATGCGAAGTGCGCCCTCTAGTGGCTCAAGAAGTCAAGATCCATGATCGGTATATATGGTACCTACATCAGGTTATCGACCGATTTAAACCATACTTATCACAGTTGTTGGATGTTGAAACAAACAACTTCATGCAATATTTCAGCCAAATTAGATGACAATTGCGCCCTCTATTGGCTCAAGACATCAAGATCCAAGATCGGTTTATATGACAACTATATCAGGTTATCGACCGATTTGAACCATACTTATCACAGTTGTTGGATGTTGAAACAGGGCTCTGTTCTTTCACCTTCTCTATTTCTAATTTTCATCAACGATCTGTTGGGTCAGACCTCAAATCCGATCTACTCATTTGTGGATGACTGTAATCTCTGTCATTCGTACTCATTCGACCATAGGCCAAATCTTCGAGAGATTGAGGACAAGAGGCGGGTTATGGACAATACACTCTGCCAGGATTTGCTGACCATTTCTGAGTGGGGTCGAATGAATCGAGTAGATTTCAATGCACGGAAGACTCAGTGCTGCTTGTTGTCACACAAACGATTCACTGACCCATTACGATCATCTTTGTCTAGCAACGGTGTAGATGTTGAGCAATCAGCAGCTCTTGATGTTCTGGGCTTACAAATACAAAGTGATGTCCGTTGGGCTAAACATGTATTCGAAGTGTCGAAAGAAGCATTCAAGTGTTTAGGCTACCTTAAACGGTGTAAGAATTACTTCACTCCGTCTGATCTTCTGAACATCTACACCACTTTCATAAGGCCGAAAATGGAGTACAACTCACATGTATGGGCTGGAGCTTTAAAATCATCCCTACTGGATCGTGTACAGAGGAGAGCGATGGCATTGATTGGGGACAGTGGGGTATCCCATTCTATGGCCTCCCTTCATCATCCTCGCAATGTGGGTTGTTTGGCGATGTTCTATTGGTACTTTCATGGTGTGTTCGTTCCTCTGATATTCGTCTTCTTATTCCTGATGTAAGGATGTAGGTCAGGGGGATACTAGACATTACAGGAACTCACACCCGTTTGTAATTGATTGGCCAGCAGACCACATAATGCATTATAGAGAGGATTCTTATTTCGCCCGAACCGTTCGTATGTGGAATCGACTTCCGGCTAATGGTTTTCCCACCCACATTAACATCCAAAGATTTAACATCCGATCTCCCTTTTGGGAGATCGGTCTATATGGCAGCTATATCTAAATATAGTCCGATCTGAACCATATTTGGGTCAAATATTGGGAGGCCTAAAACTACTTAAAGTTTCAAATCTCAGCAAAATCGGGTAATAAATAAAGCTTTTATGGGCTTCAGACCCTTAATCGGGAGATCGGTCTATATGGCAGCTAAACCTAAATATAGTCCGATCTGAACCATATTTGGGTCAGATGTCAGGAGACTTAATTTAACTCACTGTTTCATATTTCAGCGAAATCGGATAATAAATAAAGCTTTTATGGGCTTCAGACCCTTTACCGGCAGATCGGTCTATATTACAGCTATATCTAGATATAGACCGATCTGAAGCATATTTGGGTCATATATTAGGAGGGGTAAAACTACTCAATGCTCCAAATTTCAACGAAATCGCATGAAATATAAAGCTTTTAAGGGCCTCAGACCCTCAATCGGGATATCGGTCTATATGGCAGATATATCTAAATATAGTCCGATCTGCACCATATTTGGGTCCCATATTAGGAGGCGTAAAATTACTTAAAGTTTCAAATCTCAGCAAAATCGGGTAATAAATAAAGCTTTTATGGGCCTTAGACCCATTATCTGGAGATCGGTCTATATGGCAGCTATATCTAAATATAGTCCGATCTGAACCATAGTTAGGTCAGATGTCAGAAGACTTAATTTAACTCACTGTTTTAATTTTCAGCGAAATCGGCTAATAAATAAAGCTTTTATGGGCTTCAGACCCTCAATTGGGATATCGGTCTATATGGCAGCTATATCTAAATATAGTCCGATCTGAACCATATTTGGGTCCCATATTAGGAGGCATAAAATTACTTAAAGTTTCAAATCTCAGCAAAATCGGTTAAAAAATAAAGCTTTTATGGGCCTTAGACCCATTATCTGGAGATCGGTCCATATGGCAGCTATACCTAAATATAGTCCGATCTGAACCATATTTGGGTCCTATATTCGCAGGAGTAAAAGTACTCAGTGTTTCAAATTTAAGCGAAATCGGATGAAACATAAAGCTTTTATGGGCTTCAGACCCTTAATCGGGAGATCGGTCTATATGGCAGCTATACCTAAATATAGTCCGACTTGATCCATCCGGATATCAGGAGGCTTAAGATAACCCTCGGTTTCAAATTTCAGAGAAATCGGGCAATAAATAAAACTTTTATGGGCTTCAGACCCTTTATCGGCAGATCGGTCTACATGGAAGCTATATCTAAATATAGTCCGATATAGACTATATTTGGGTCAGGTGTCGGGAGGCCTAAAACTGCTTACTGTTTCCAATTTCAGTGAAATCGGATAAAAATAAAGCATTTATGAGCTTCAGACCCTTTATCTTCAGATCGGTCTATATAGCAGCTATATTCAAATATGGTCCCATTTGACCCGTTCAAGAACTTAACCAGCGTGCATGAAAAAGACGTATCTGTGCCAAATTTCACCTCAATATCTCAATTTTTGAAGGCTGTTGAGTGAATGCAACAGACGGACGGACAGACGGACGGACAGACGGACGGACAGACGGACGGACAGACGGACGGACAGACGGACGGACAGACGGACGGACAGACGGACGGACAGACGGACGGACAGACGGACGGACAGACGGACGGACAGACGGACGGACAGACGGACGGACAGACGGACGGACAGACGGACGGACAGACGGACGGACAGACGGACGGACAGACAGACGGACGGACAGACGGACGGACAGACGGACGGACGGACAGACAGACAGACGGACAGACGGACAGACGGACAGACGGACGGACAGACGGACGGACAGACGGACGGACAGACGGACGTACAGACGGACGGACAGACGGATAGACGGACAGACGGATATACGGACAGACACACGGACATCGTTAAAACGTCTTAGAATTTTACGACGATCCGAAATATATATACTTTGTAGGGTCAGAAATGGATATTTTGATATGTTGCAAACGGAATGACTAAATGAATACACCCCCTATCCTGCGGTGGTGGGAATAAAAATGCCATAAACCATTAAAAGTAGCATTCAACTTTTTTTCAGCAGACTTGTGTATTCGAAACTGGAGATTTTGTTAGTTGAAATAGCAGTTAGAAATGTTTGCTAATACAGCAGCCCTATGTTTGCTGAAACAGCAGACAAAACCGCTGTTTTAGCAAACATTTTTGCTGTTTTGAATAACAAATTTGGTTGAGAGCACAAGTGTTACTGTATTTTAATTATCATTTTGATCTTCCTTCAACTGGGGTTAGTTTTCAGAAGAGTTTATTTCACAAGGCTTAAAATTTTTATAAAAAAAATTTTTTTTCTTCGCTTTTACAAACTTTGATATATATTTTCGATCTTTCAGTTTTTATTATCATTAATTGGAGATTGTTTATAATATTACAGAAAAATATATAAAATTATGTACTTACAGTCTCGACTCATACCAGCTGAAAGACATTTCTTAAAACGACAATATTGGCAACGATTTCGATTCAAACGTATGACCAAACACTTTCCGTCCCTTAAGCAACGATATTCGATTTGTTTTTGTATGCTGCGTCGAAAGAAACCCTGAAAATAAAAAAAAAATTATACCATAAATATAAATAAAAATAAATAATTATATTTTTTGTAATTTTAAAAATTTTCAAAAATTTCAAATGTTAGACAGGCTCTTAGAAATAATGCCTGTCTTTTTTTTTCTTCTTTTTTTTTAAATTTTTTTTTTTGAACTACAATTCGCTTACCTTACAACCTTCACAGGATGTTACACCGTAATGATAGCCCGAAGCTTTGTCACCACAAACTTTACAAGGGACAAAGGATTTGGCCACAGCACTATTCGAATTGGAATCGTTTATGGCAAAGGGCTGTGATTGTTGATGTTGCTGCTGTTGTGACTGTTGTTGTTGTGATTGTTGTTGCTGCGATTGGGTCTGTTGCTGTTGCAGTTGATGAAGAGTCTGCTGTTGCTGGTGTTCTGAAAGAAAGAAGAGAAAAATTCAAGTTAAACTAGCAAACAGCTCAAACAATGTGTGTGAAGTCGAAAAATTTTTAATAAAAATTTTATATGCGAGGGTTGCCTTTTATATTTCGGGATTGGAGAACACAAAAACAAATATTAATCACCGAAAATATTCCCCATTAAGATCTATACACTTTTGCATGCCTTTGAACCAATTGGCAAAGCCTTTTTGGCACTCACACTGAGGTTTCTCCAAAACATGCATTCCGAACGCATCGATCGCTTCTTTAGGTGTCTTTTAGTTCTCATTTTAGTTTTTACGTAAGGGAATAGAAAGCCATTCGGTGCCAAGTCAAGACTATACGCCGGATGACTCATCAAATCAATGTTTTGAGTGCTCAAAAATGCAGTTGTTTGAGCCGATGTGTTAGAGCTCGCATTGTCGTGGTGAAGAAGGGTGATCCGTCTTCGGCGGTTGGTTTTTATGACTTCTCGGAAGACTACTGGCAAACAAATGGCTGTGTACCACTCAGAATTGGCTGTTCTGCGTTGTTCGAGTTGTACGATTGCGACAGGTCCAGTTTTTCCGATAAAACAGGCGATCATTGTGCGAGAGCAACTTTTGTTGGATTTGGCTTATCCTGAAACACGCCCATCATACGCGTAAATCCACGACGTCATGGACGTGTTTCGAAGCACCTAAGATAGTACTTTTGGAGCATTTTTATACCCTCCACCATAAGATGGGGGGTATACTAATTTCGTCATTCTGTTTGTAACTACTCGAAATATTCGTCTGAGACCCCATAAAGTATATATATTCTTGATCGTCGTGACATTTTATGTCGATCTAGCCATGTCCGTCCGTCTGTCCGTCCGTCCGTCCGTCCGTCCGTCTGTCTGTCGAAAGCACGCTAACTTCCGAAGGAGTAAAGCTAGCCGCTTGAAATTTTGCACAAATACTTCTTATAAGTGTAGGTCGGTTGGTATTGTAAATGGGCCATATCGGTCCATGTTTTGATATAGCTGCCATATAAACCGATCTTGGGTCTTGACTTCTTGAGCCTCTAGCGTGCGCAATTCTTATCCGAACAGAATGAAATTTTGCACGACATATTTTGTTATGACATCCAACAACTGTGCCAAGTATGGTTCAAATCGGTCCATAACCTGATATAGGTGCCATATAAACCGATCTTGGGTCTTGACTTCTTGAGCCTCTAGAGTGCGCGATTCTTATCCGATTGAAATGAAATTTTGCACGACGTGTTTTGCTGTTATATCAAACAACTGTGCCAAGTATGGTTCAAATCGGTTTATAACCTGATATAGCTGCCATATAAACCGATCTTGGGTCTTGACTTCTTGAGCCACTAGAGGGCGCAATTCTCATCCGAATGGAATGGAATTTCGCACGACGTGTTTTGTTATGATACCCAACAACTGTGCTAAGTATGGTTGAAATCGGTTCATAACCTGATATAGCTGTCATATAAACAGATCTGGGGATTTGACTTCTTGAGCTTCTAGAGGGCGCAATTCCTATCCGATTTGGCTGAAATTTTGCATGACGTATTTTATTTTTACTTTCAACAACTGTGTCAAATAAGGTTCAAATCGGTTCATAACCTGATATAGCTGCCATATAAACCGATCTGGGATCTTGACTTCTTGACCCCTAGAGGTCGCAATTATTATCCGATATGCCTGAAATTTTGTACGACGGATCCTCTCATGACCATCAACAAACGTGTTTATTATGGTCTGAATCGGTCTATAGCCCGATACAGATCCCATATAAATCGATCTCTCTATTTTACTTCGTGAGCCCCAATGGGCGCAATTCTTATACGAATTGGCTGAAATTTTACACAGGTCTCCAACATATAATTTAATTGTGGTCCAAAGCGGACCATATCTTGATATCGTTTTAATAGCAGAGCAACTATTTTCTTATATCCTTTTTTGCCTACGAAGAGATGCCGGGAAAAGAAGTCGGCAAATGCGATCCATGGTGGAGGGTATATAAGATTCGGCCCGGCCGAACTTAGCACGCTTTTACTTGTTTTATACCAATTTTTTATACCCACCACCATAGGATAGGGGTATACTAACCTTGTCATCCCGTTTGTAACACCTTGAAATATTGACCTAGATTAGGTTGAAAAATAGGTGCAGATATTAATCCGCCGCATGCCACTATGGACATACACCTAAGCCAGTAATCGGCTTGTTGTGCGCTCTAAGAACTATTAAATAACCTCTAAAAGAAAAATTCCGTGCTACTTACAAAATCCTTAATTGTTTCCAATACCACTCCCCTAAGTTGGTTCATGTCTGGTATTGTGTCTTCACCTAAGTACCGGTATCTCTATGACGCCAAAGCCGGGCAATAACAAAGGAAATGCTTCAACGTCTCATCATCTTCCCCGCATGCCCTACCTTGCACTTGCCACACCGATTTTACATAAGTAAGCTTGTAGTCCTATGTGTCCCGTATAGCTATACTGACCTCCTTCTTGCTTCCTTCCAGTAATAGCCTAGTCTTCTCACGATCTGTCCTGCCGACCGTTTCGTTTTCCCCTCCTGATGCTGGCAACATTTGTGAGGTACTATGCCATGTAAAACTTCTCTACAAAGAGAGACTCGGCTATAAAAAGGAGGCCCCCTATCATTGAGCTTAAACTTCAATCGGACTGCACTCATTGATATGTGAGAAGTTTGCCCCTGTTCCTTAGTGGACTGTTCATGGGCAAAATTTTGCAATTTTGCCGACCGTTTCGCTGTTCCACAATGTTGCATGCGCATTCGTCGCCCATTCCCTTAACATGGACTGCGTCTACCCAAAAGGCTTCGGGTTAACCAAGTTTATTGACGGCAGTCCTCAGGTTTTCACTGCCAAATCGTCTGTCCTTTCATTCCCCCTCACTCCGTTATGGCCCGACACCCAAAAGATGCGGATTTTGCCATCCTTGGAGAAGGCGTTAATCTCTTTCTTACACTGCAAGACTGTTCGCGACCTTATCCTCCTGGTTGTTATTGCCCTTACGGCCAGTTTACTTTGCGTAAAGATGTTCACACTCGACAACCACGCGTTAGCACCACACCACTTTACGCATTCCGTGATCGCCCGGGTCTCTGCCTGCAGGACCGTATTATGGTCAGGCAGTCTAAAACAGATCTCTGTCCCTGGGTTCTCAATGTTTACCCCCATGCCCACTCTGTCCTCTAGCTTGGATCCATCTGTGTAGCATGATCTTGCAGATGTCAATGTAAGGGTTCCGCCAATCCAAGACTATGCCGATGGCAGCAGTGCCTCGCACTCGACTTCATGGTTTATCTCAGGTAACCGATCGGCATCCTCCTCCCTTCCTTCCAGGTTTCCCATCGTCGCCTCGATTATACCGCGATGGTATGAGATGCTCCCATCCTTTATCACTTCTCCCATCGCCTTAAGTTTCATAGTCGCAGTGGCTGCCTCTCACTTAATCTGTATGTCAATGGGCCGGTTCATCTCAGATATCCGATCGGAATCCTCTTCCCTTCCTTCCAGGTTTCCCATCGTCGCCTCGATTATACCGCGATGGTATGAGCTGCTCCCATCCTCAATCCATTCTCCCATCGTCTTTAGTCTAATAGCCGCAGGGGCTGGCTCACATTTAATCTGTATCTCAATGGCTACACCTCGTGAACAGGCATATTTCAGTCTTCTCTAGGTTAACATTGAGACCTCTGGGTCTAGCCCAGTCATATGTCATATGCAAGACCCTTTCGACCCTTCTGCATAGCTCTTTCGGATCCTTACCCCTTAGAAGTATTATAACATCATCCACGTAGCAGCCGGGTTCAGATCCCTCCTCAGTCAGCATCCGTAATAGGTCATTTATGATGGTCACCCATAGGAGTGGCGATAAAATACCCCCCTGTGGCGTGCCCTGTGCCACTTTCTCATTTATACTTAAGCCATGGGACTCACAATTTATCCACGGTGAGATGATATTCAACCTTTTTTGCCCAAAATGCAAGAGCTTGAGTTGCTTGATATGAGGTTTCTACAAGACGGTGCCACATGCCACATTGCACGCGTAGCAATGGATTTATTGAGAGGCGGCTTTTTTGCAGATTTTATTTCACATTCAGGACCTGTTGGCCACCTAGATCGTGCGATTTAACGCTTATGGGCTTTTTTTGTGGGGTTATGTTAAACGAGGGCGGACCCTCCCCCTTACCCCAAAATAAAAGTGGACCGATCGGGACAATATGGGATTCAAATGAAAGGTATTCGAGAGTATAGTACGAATTTCATAATAAAAGTTGGGTCCAAGTACCTGGAGGGCCGCTCCAGCCTCAAAACCCCTTAAAATGGGTTTATTGGACGATCATGACAATATGGGACTCAAATGAGAGGTATTCGGGAGTAGATAACGAATATGGTCAGGAAGTGGGAATAGGCTTTATAATTTATTAACATCAGAAGGGGGCGGACCCTCCACCGTTACCCCAAAAACGTCACCCATATCCGAAGGTGGGCCGATGGGCACAATAAGGGTATCAAATAAAAGGTATTGGAGACCAGAAAACGAATATGGTATTAAAATGTGGGTCCAAGTACCCAGAGTAGAAAACGAATTTGGTATCCAATTTTGGAACCAAAAGTTTTGGGGTACGACCTAAAGCACCCCCTAAACTGAACTTCATTTCCGTTGGGAATAAAGAATGAGTTTGATAACCATATTTGAGTCAAGATGTCTGAAGTGCCATCCCTCCCCTAATGAGAAGATAACCCCAAGGAAGAACTTTAGCACCAGAAACCATGAAGGGAGAAATTCTCACACATCAATGAGTGCTTTCCGATTCAAGTTTAAACTCAACGATAAGGAACTTTTTTATAGCCGAGTCCGAACGGCGTCCCGCAGTGTGACACCTCTTTGGGGATAATTTTTTAAATGACCATGCTTGGCATTGTGCCTCGCAACATTAATAGGGGATAAACACCGCATTGCCCGATGTTCTCGCCAGGGTGCAAACGCGTTCAACGTCATAGACTACAATAGCACGAATTCGGTATCCGCATTCAGGGCGCAGTCTCCCCACCCTAAAAAGATATTAGAGAGTTAAAGAAGGCGCAGCGGAGCGGACCCGGTTCGGCTAGTTAAGTATAAGGACCGTACTATCGATTCAAAAAAAAAGATTTCATGCATTTGTCTGAATTTTATGTTTTTTTTTTTACTTTCCTATAGCTCTTGAAAAATCACCCTTTAGTTGCAACACCTTCATAGGTGGGCTAATGAATTTCTTTAGCTAAACAAGGTACTGCTTCCTGCATACCGTTTACTTTATTTCTATTCCCAAGAAAACTTTTAAATGATGTGCGCATTTAATGGGACTCTGTTAGTATCAGCAAAAAGCCACCACACATATTAAAAAAATTTCATTTCAAACGACATTCAATAATCGTCGATGGTATTCAAATGCATATTGAGGCAAGCAAATATTTATTGATTTCTTTATGATTCCTGTCCTGGGCAGGACTGATTGACTGACTATCTTTGTGTCTGACTATGATTTGTAAGACTGTCTGTCTACGTGGCAGAAAGAAGTCTCCTAGAGTGAATTGGCTTAGTGTGTTACAGCTGAGTCCACGTAGTACCATCTTCAGTTGCAGTACTGCGAACTTAGAAGAGAATGCCACTTTGATAGGCACACCTCCACAGCTATTTCCCGGAATGCAGTGTTTTGATAATAACAATCAATGCAGAAATACGCATGCACACAATAAGGCAAAACAAATACACTGGAAAAAAAAATGTAAGACAGGGATAGATTATTAAAAAAAAAAAGGTTTTAGTCCAATTCGGATCATAAATGAATGCTGAACATTGTAGTAGTCATTGTGTAATATTTCAGTTCATTCCGATAAGAATTGCTTCTGTAGGGGCTCAAGAAGCAAAATCGGAAGATCGGTTTATAGGGGAGCTGTATCAAGCTGTTGATCGATTCAGACCATATTAGACACGTATGTTGAAGGTTATGACAGAAGCCGTTTTACAAAATTTCTTCCAAATCGGATGACAATTGCGCCCTCTAGAGGCCCAAGAAATCAAGATCCCAGGTCGGTTTATATGACAGCTATATCAGGTTATGTACCGATTTGCGCCATACTTAACAAAGTTATTGCAAGTCATAACGAAACACCTCATGCAAAATTTCAGCCAAA
This sequence comes from Stomoxys calcitrans, assembly GCF_963082655.1. Classification (NCBI taxonomy): domain Eukaryota; kingdom Metazoa; phylum Arthropoda; class Insecta; order Diptera; family Muscidae; genus Stomoxys; species Stomoxys calcitrans. The sequence continues at coordinate 234,629,421 of NC_081552.1, read as the reverse complement.
TCGGATGAGAATTGAGCCCTCTAGCGGCTCAAGATGTCAAGATCCCAGATCGGTTTATATGGCAGCTATATCAGGTTATGTGCCGATTTGCGCCATACTTAACACAGTTATTGGAAGTCATAACAAAACACCTCATGCAAAATTTCAGCCAAATCGGATGAGAATTGCGCCCTCTAGCGGCTCAAGAAGTCAAGATCCATGATCGGTTTATATGACAGCTATATCAGATTATGAACCGATTTGAAACGTCCTTAACACAGTTATTGTAGGTGATATCAAAACACTACGTGCAAAATTTCAGTAAAATCGGATAAGAATTGCGCCCTCTAGAGGCTTAAGAAGTCAAGACCCAAGATCGGTTTATATGACAGCTATATCAGATTATGAACCGATTTGAAACGTCCTTAACAAAGTTATTGTAAGTGATATCAAAACACTACGTGCAAAATTTCAGTAAAATGGGATAAGAATTGCGCCCTCTAGAGGCATAAGAAGTCAAGACCCAAGATCGGTTTATAAGGCAGCTATATCAAAAATTGGACCAATTTGAGCCATTTATAATCCCAACCGACCGGCTAGCTCTACTCCTTCGAAAGTTAGCCTGCTTTCGACAGACAGACGGACAGACAGACGGACGGACAGACGGACGGACAGACGGACGGACAGACGGACGGACAGACGGACGGACAGACGGACGGACAGACGGACGGACAGACGGACGGACGGACGGACGGACAGACGGACGGACGGACGGACAGACGGACGGACAAACGGACGGACAGACAGACGGACGTACAGACAGACGGACATACGGACGGACGGACATGGCTAGATCGTCATAAAATGTTACGACGATCAAGAATATATATACTTTATGGGGTCTCAGACGCATATTTCGAGGTATTACAAACAGAATGACGAACTTAGTATACCCCCCTCCTATGGTGTTGTGGACTTCAACACAACATTAAAACCAGAACATGCTTCTTTCTGGTGAAAAACTAGGCAAATTTTTCTCTGGCTAGTTGTTGGTAATACCGATTTCTGTATCGCTATTCATTTCTTTAGAGAACACCACCAAGTAAACGTGAATCCCCTACTTGCAAAGTAAAAGAAGGCAACCTTCTTCTTTTCTCTATGTGGTATCTAATAGACTAAAAGAACTGAAACATTTGGCCCCGAAATATAAAAGGAGTTACCAACGATGAAATATTGAAGATAATCCCGTGCGACTTTGGAACAACCCATTTAGCATTATAAACGACTAGCTGGACAGGGCCCGCTCCGCAGCGCCTTCGTTCACTCTCTTATTTTTTCGGAGCCCTGTACGGTGAAGTCAGGAAAAGGTCCTGTTTGGGGGTGCTGGTACGGCGTTTTAGATATTTCGCTCTTCACCCAAATACCTTTCATTGGCCATAGCCTTATGTTGCTGTGGTCGGTAACTATGTCCGGCATGGGGGTGTTTTTGAGGATGAGGCGGATCCCCATATATCATATTTGAGCTCTGGTCTCAAATTTCTTTCATTTGAGTCCCATACTGTCTTTATTGGGTTATATTCCATTTGGCTGGTGCCTTTGGAGGTGGGGCGGCCCCCTTCGCACAGATTGTTTTTTTTTTGTTTATCAGCAGGTTAAGTTCGAAGATGGGCTATATCGGACTGTATCTTGTATAGCCTCGCGCCGATTTAGGGACTCAGACCAATAAAAGCCACAATTATTATCCGATTTTGCTGAAATTTGGGACAGTGAGTTGTGTTAGGCCCTTCGACATTCTTCGTCAATTTGGCCCTGATCGGTCCAGATTTGGATATAGCTGCCATATAGGCCGATCCTCCGATTTAGGGCCTTAGGTCCATAAAAGCCACATTTATTTTCCGATTTTGCTGAAATTTAGGAGAGTGAGTTATGTTAGGCCCTTCGGCATTCTTCGTCAATTTGGCCCTGATCGGTTCAGATTTGGATATAGCTGCCATATAGGCCGATCCTCTGATTTAGGGTCTTAGGCCCATAAAAGCCACATTTATTATCCGATTTTGCTGAAGTTTGGGACAGTGAGTTGTCTTAGGCCCTTCGATATTTTTATATAGACCGATCTCTCGGTTTTAGGTTTTGGGGCCATAAAAGGCGCATTTATTGTCCTATTTCGCTGATATTTGGAACTGTGCGTTGTGTTAGGCCCTTCGACATTTTTTTTTGCAACTTGGCTCAAATCGGTCCAGATTTGGATATAGCTGCCATATAGACCGATATCTCGATTTAAAATCTTGGCCCTAAAACAGGCGCATTTATAATTCGATTTCACTGAAATTTGACACAGTGACTTATGTTAGGCTTTTCGACATCCATATTGTATAAACATATTTCGATATAACTGCTATGGGACATAAGGTATGCAATTTTCACCGGATTTTGATGAAAGGGTGGTTTACATATATACCCGAGGTGGTGGGTATCCACAGTTCGACCCGGCCGAACTTAACGCCTTTTTACTTGTTTTGTATTGGTTATCTACATTCAAATTATATTTCAAAGCGACCACTTGAGATACTACATTCTTCAAGATCCGCAGGTCCTTCTGTGCCCATCCCAATTTGAGGGTAAAAAGTGTACTCTACTACCAAAGACTATTTATTTCTGTCCTATTCTATCCTGATCGGTCTTCATATATTATTTCATATTATTCTCATTTTTATACCCTCCACCATAAGATGGGGGGTATACTAATTTCGTCATTCTGTTTGTAACTACTCGAAATATTCGTCTGAGACCCCATAAAGTATATATATTCTTGATCGTCGTGAAATTTTATGTCGATCTAGCCATGTCCGTCCGTCTGTCCGTCCGTCCGTCCGTCCGTCCGTCCGTCCGTCCGTCCGTCTGTCTGTCGAAAGCACGCTAACTTCCGAAGGAGTAAAGCTAGCCGCTTGAAATTTTGCACAAATACTTCTTATTAGTGTAGGTCGGTTGGTATTGTAAATGGGCCATATCGGTCCATGTTTTGATATAGCTGCCATATAAACCGATCTTGGGTCTTGACTTCTTGAGCCTCTAGAGTGCGCAATTCTTATCCGATTGGGATGAAATTTTGCACGACGTGTTTTGTTACGACATCCAACAACTGTGATAAGTATGGTTCAAATCGGTCCATTACCTGATATAGCTGCCATATAAACCGATCTTGGGTCTTGACTTCTTGAGCCTCTAGAGTGCGCAATTCTTATCCGATTGAAATGAAATTTCGCACGACGTGTTTTGTTATGACATCCAACAACTGTGCCAAGTATGGTTCAAATCGGTCCATAACCTGATATAGCTGCCATATAAACCGATCTTGGGTCTTGACTTCTTGAGCCTCTAGAGTGCGCAATTCTTATCCGATTAGAATGAAATTTTGCACGACGTGTTTTGTTATGACATCCAACAACTGTGCCAAGTATGGTTCAAATCGGTCCATAACCTGATATAGCTGCCATATAAACCGATCTTGGGTCTTGACTTCTTGACCCTCTAGAGGGCGCAATTCTTATCCGATTGAAATTAAATTTCGCACGACGTGTTTTGTTATGATACCCAACAACTGTGCCAAGTATGGTTTAAATCGGTTCATAACCTGATATAGCTACCATATAAACCGATCATGGGTCTTGACTTCTTGACCCTCTAGAGGGCACAATTCTTATCCGATTTGAATTAATTTTTGCACGAAGTATTTCGTTATGATATCCAACAACTGTGCCAAGTATGGTTCAAATCGGTTCATAACCTGATATAGCTGCCATATAAACCGATCTGGGATCTTGATTTCTTGAGCCTCTAGAGGTCGCAATTATTATCCGATTTGCCTGAAATTTTGTACGACGGATTCTCTCATGACCATTAACATACGTGTTTATTATGGTCTGAATCGGTTTATAGCCTGATATAGCTCCCATATAAATCGATCTCTCTATTTAACTTCTTGAGCCCACAAAGGGCGCAATTCTTATTCGAATTGGCTGACATTTTACACAGGTCTCCAACATATAATTTAATTGTGGTCCAAACCGGACCATATCTTGATATCGCTCTAATAGCAGAGCAAATCTTTTCTTATATCCTCTTTTTGCCTAAGAAGAGATGCCGGGAAAAGAACTCGACATATGCGATCCATGGTGGAGGGTATATAAGATTCGGCCCGGCCGAACTTAGCACGCTTTTACTTGTTTTTTTTCAAATCCTTTTTTTTGGGTAGGATAGGGGGAGGGGGATTGCACTCTGACACGTCAATTTGAGTATTCTCGGTCATCCTACATGACAGTTTTGCGTTGCTCTTATTGGGAGGAGAGGAGACATTTTATTTGAGTCTTTTACTGTCTGTATCATCCACGAAACCCTTTTTTTAAAGTGTATTTCGTTTGTAACGTTCAATGCCCTATGAATACGAATGCAATACTATGCGCGTTTGTTGTCGTTTCAATCGCTATTGTCATCGTTGTTGTTGTTGTAATTATTTTTCTATTGTCATTTTCATTTCAAAGTCTCTATTAAAACTTCCTTTATTGGGTTTTTTTATCATCAAGAAGGCATCTCCTCCACACAGAGTGCAGCTATCACTAACTTAAGGAAGAGAAAAAGAGAAACGAGAGAAATTATTTTTCTATTGTCATTTTCATTTCAAAGTCTCTATTAAAACTTCCTTTATTGGGTTTTTTTATCATCAAGAAGGCATCTCCTCCACACAGAGTGCAGCTATCACTAACTTAAGGAAGAGAAAACGGCAAACGACAATGCACTTAATATGCATACAGCAACAACAGCAATAATAATATCAATAACAACAACGACAACGACAACAATAGACGCGTTAGATAGCTATAAAAAAGACGAAGCCAGGGGGGAAAATGCAGAAACCTATAAAAACAACAACAAAACTACATAAAAAAAGTTCACAATGCATACAAAGTGTAGAAATTTATTCATTTAAGGCAAGAAACAATTGTTTCCGAATATTGGATTCTAAGGGAGACTAGGCTTCTTTATATAGTTCCTCGGAAAAAAAAGTTTCTCGTGGATGGGGTTTCCAAGGAAAACTATGCTTCCAAAGGGAAACTGGGTTTCCTAAGGGAAACTGGGTTTCCTAAGGGAAACTGAGTTTCCTAAGGGAAACTGGTTTTCCTAAGCGAAACTGGGTTTAATAAGGGAAACTGGATTTCCCAAGGGAAACTGGGTTTTCCCAAGGGAAACTGGGTTTCCTAAAGGAAACTGGGTTTCCTAAGGGAAACTGGGTTTCCTACAGGGAAACTGGGTTTCCTACAGGGAAACTGGGTTTCCTACAGGGAAACTGGGTTTCCTACAGGGAAACTGGGTTTCCTACAGGGAAACTGGGTTTCCTACAGGGAAACTGGGTTTCCTATAGGGAAACTGGGTTTCCTAAAGGGAAACTGGGTTTCCTAAAGGGAAACTGGGTTTCCTACAGGGAAACTGGGTTTCCTACAGGGAAACTGGGTTTCCTACAGGGAAACTGGGTTTCCTACAGGGAAACTGGGTTTCCTACAGGGAAACTGGGTTTCCTACAGGGAAACTGGGTTTCCTACAGGGAAACTGGGTTTCCCAAGGGAAACTGGGTTTCCCAAGGGAAACTGGGTTTCCCAAGGGAAACTGGGTTTCCCAAGGGAAACTGGGTTTCCCAAGGGAAACTGGGTTTCCCAAGGGAAACTGCGTTTCCTACAGGGAAACTGGGTTTCCTACAGGGAAACTGGGTTTCCCAAGGGAAACTGGGTTTCCCAAGGGAAACTGGGTTTCCTACAGGGAAACTGGGTTTCCTACAGGGAAACTGGGTTTCCTACAGGGAAACTGGGTTTCCTACAGGGAAACTGGGTTTCCTACAGGGAAACTGGGTTTCCTACAGGGAAACTGGGTTTCCTACAGGGAAACTGGGTTTCCTACAGGGAAACTGGGTTTCCTACAGGGAAACTGGGTTTCCTACAGGGAAACTAGGTTTCCCAACCGAAACTGGGTTTCCCAAGGGAAACTGGGTTTCCTACAGGGAAACTGGGTTTCCTAAGGGAAACTGGGTTTCCCAACCGAAACTGGGTTTCCCAAGGGAAACTGAGTTCCTAAGGGAAACTGGGTTTCCCAACGGAAACTGGTTTTCCCAAGGGAAACTGGGTTTCCTAAGGGAAACTATGTTTCACAAGGGAAACTGGGTTTCCCAAGGGAAACTGAGTTTCCCAAGGGAAACTGGGTTTCCCAAGGGAAACTGGGTTTCCCAAGGGAAACTGGATTTCCCAAGGGAAACTGGGTTTCCTAAGGGAAACTGGGTTTTCTAAGGGAAACGGGGTTTACTTAGGGAAACGGGGTTTCCTTAGGGAAACTGGATTTCCCAAGGGAAACTGCGTTTCCCAAGGGAAACTAGGTTTCCCAAGGGAAACTGGGTTTCCTAAGGGAAACTGGGTTTCCTAAGGGAAACTGGGTTTTCTAAGGGAAACGGGGTTTACTTAGGGAAACGGGGTTTCCTTAGGGAAACGGGGTTTCCTTAGGGAAACGGGGTTTCCTTAGGGAAACGGGGTTTCCTTAGGGAAACTGGTTTTTCATAGGGAAACTGGGTTTCCTTACGGAAACTGGGTTTCCTTACGGAAACTGGGTTTCCTTACGGAAACTGGGTTTCCTAAGGAAAACTGGGTTTCTTTAGGGAAACTGGGTTTCTTTAGGGAAACTGGGTTTCCCAAGGGAAACTGGGTTTCCCAAGGGAAACTGGGTTTCCCAAGGGAAACTGGGTTTCGTAAGGGAAACTGGGTTTCCTAAGGGAAACTGGGTTTCCTAAGGGAAACTGGGTTTCCTAAGGGAAACTGGGTTTTCGAAAGGAAACTGGGTTTCGTAATGGAAACTGGGTTTCCTAAGGGAAACTGGGTTTCCTAAGTGAAACTGAGTTTCCTAAGGGAAACTGGGTTTCCTAAGGGAAACTGGGTTTCCTAAGGGAAACTGGGTTTCCTAAGGGAAACAGGGTTTCCTAAGGGAAACAGGGTTTCCTAAGGGAAACAGGGTTTCCTAAGGGAAACTGGGTTTCCTAAGGGAAACTGGGTTTCCTAAGGGAAACTGGGTTTCCTAAGGGAAAGTGGGTTTCCTAAAAGAAACTGGGTTTCCTAAAAGAAACTGGGTTTCCTAAAAGAAACTGGGTTTCCTAAAAGAAACTGGGTTTCCTAAAAGAAACTGGGTTTCCCAAGGGAAACTGTGTTTCCCAAGGGAAACTGGGTTTCCCAAGGGAAACTGGGTTTCCCAAGGGAAACTGGGTTTCCTAAGGGAAACTGGGTTTCCTAAGGGAAACTGGTTTTCCTAAGGGAAACTGGGTTTCCTAAGGGAAACTGGGTTTCCTAAGGGAAACTGGGTTTCCTAAGGGAAACTGGGTTTCCTAAGGGAAACTGGGTTTCCTTACGGAAACTGGGTTTCCTAAGGGAAACTGGGTTTCCTAAGGGAAACTGGGTTTCCTAAGGGAAACTGGGTTTCCTAAGGGAAACTGGGTTTCCTAAGGGAAACTGGGTTTCCTAAGGGAAACTGGGTTTCCTAAGGGAAACTGGGTTTCCTAAGGGAAACTGGGTTTCCTAAGGGAAACTGGGTTTCCTAAGGGATACTGGGTTTCCTAAGGGAAACTGGGTTTCCTAAGGGAAACTGGGTTTCCTAAGGGAAACTGGGTTTCCCAAGGGAAACTGGTTTTCCAAAGGGAAACTGGGTTTCCTAAGGCAAACTGGGTTTCCTAAGGGAAACTGGGTTTCCTAAGGAAAACTGGGTTTCCTAAGGAAAACTGGGTTTCCTAAGGGAAACTGGGTTTCCTAAGGGAAACTGGGTTTCCTAAGGGAAACTGGGTTTCCTAAGGGAAACTGGGTTTGATAAAGGAAACTGGGTTTCCTAAGGGAAACTGGGTTTCCTAAGGGAAACTGGGTTTCCTAAGGGAAACTGGGTTTCCTAAGGGAAACTGGGTTTCCTAAGGGAAACTGGGTTTCCTAAGGGAAACTGGGTTTCCTAAGGGAAACTGGTTTTCCCAAGGGAAACTGGGTTTTCCAAGGGAAACTGGGTTTCCCAAGGGAAACTGGGTTTCCTAAGGGAAACTGGGTTTCCTAAGGGAAACTGGGTTTCCCAAGGGAAACTGGGTTTCCTTAGGGAAACTGGGTTTCCTTAGGGAAACTGGGTTTCATTAGTGTTTCCTTAGGGAAACTGGGTTTCCTTAGGGAAACTGGGTTTCCTTAGGGAAACTTGGATTCCTTAGGGAAACTGAGTTTCCTTAGGGAAACTGGGTTTCCCATGGGAAACTGGGTTTCCCAAGGGAAACTGGGTTTCCCAAGGGAAACTGGGTTTCCCAAGGGAAACTGGGTTTCCCAAGGGAAACTGGGTTTCCCAAGGGAAACTGGGTTTCCCAAGGGAAACTGGGTTTCCCAAGGGAAACTGGGTTTCCCAAGGGAAACTGGGTTTCCCAAGGGAAACTGGGTTTCCCAAGGGAAACTGGGTTTCCCAAGGTAAACTGGGTTTCCCAAGGGAAACTGGGTTTCCCAAGGGAAACTGGGTTTCCCAAGGGAAACTGGGTTTCCCAAGGGAAACTGGGTTTCCCAAGGGAAACTGGGTTTCCCAAGGGAAACTGGGTTTCCCAAGGGTAACTGGGTTTCCCAAGGGTAACTGGGTTTCCCAAGGGAAACTGGGTTTCCCAAGGGATACAAATTTTCGTTATTTTTTACTAACCACTAATTGGTATTTGAGAATTGGTACTCTATTTTCAAGATTCATTATTAAAGGACAAGGGCATACTATCTTCGTCTTGACCTTGATGCATCTCGAATTAAGAATCTAAGACGCGATGAAGTTTATATATTCTAGACATTTAAAGTCGATTTAAAAAGTTTACAGTTGAAGGGAATGAAGCTAGCCACACAAAAGATGGCAGGTCGGTTTGGATTGGACCTTATCTGACTATGTTATGGCATGGCTACCTTATTGGCCGGTTTCCAGATTTGACATGTTGAACCCCTAGAAAGGCAAATTGGGCTTCTCTTACGACCAATTTTTAAGTCAGTTTTGGGTCAAATCGGTCTACAATATCCCATATACTCCAACATACCTTCACTCAACTGTATCTAATCCAATCTTCAAATATTCCACTCTAAGCACTAACTTCAATTTATGGTATTCATTCATTTGGTAGATGTCGATACAATCTAGCGCTGAAGATTTATGGCCAATACATCGTTTGCTTTGTATATTGGCAAGGGGGACATTATTGGTCATTTTGTGTGGCAGTTATTAAGTTATTTCTGCCACAAAATGTTCGATTAGAGATTTGCTGTTGCTTATGCAACTACAATTGACTTGACTGGTGGTCAATACAATTGACAGTAATTGGTGCAATCAATAACAAACAGTGTTATCGAACAAAATCTCTCTGCCCTGGCAGATATGAACATTCGTAACATGGCAATTCACTTTCAATAGCCAAAGGATATATAGAAAGGAGACACCTTTCAAAATGGGTGAAAACAAAAGAGGCATAGAAGGGACATGGTCACAAAATGAGGTTAGAAGCAAGAGTGACTATACAATTTTAGATTTAAAATAGAATCAGTGCCATTTCAAGGCCTATAAAATAAACATTTCCTCATTTTAGTATCCCGTTGTGGACCTCCCATGTAATGTTAACTCTTTTGACCTCAGTGGCCCCCCTTTATTTGTCAAAATGCATAGAAATCACCTCTCTAGATTTTTGTAATCCTAATTAACATTTAGTTTTAAATTCCCAAAACTCCATAATCTGCCAGCTATCGCATTTCACAACATGAAACCAGCCAGGGTATACCAAACCAAAACCTTTGCTGAAGTGAATGGTTTTTAAGGTTTCAGTTGTCATTAAATCTAGCACCACACGTACAAAATGTGGCTTGACATTTTAACCCAAACATCACGACTCTATTCGCCAAAGGTTTTCCAGCTACAGTTTCCTTTTACCAATTCCCAAGGGGGAAAATAGCTAAGACTTACCGCCTCCCTTTAACGGTATAGTTAGTCTAGGCCAACCAGCTAGCCAGCCAGCCAGCCAAGCCAATTTGTTAATTAAATTTTTGCGATCATGATGTGAAACACCCTGTGAATGAACGAAAAAAAAACTACAACCTTATCCCACCGAATTGTGTGTGCCGCCCCACCAATCACCACCAGCAGACACTCGTCAACATATGCAACATATCATGCAACAGCAACAACAAGGGGCTTATTGCGGCAATGCAACATTTGATGCACGATCATCTAGGCAGTGGGAGAATCAAATAATTTGCATAATATCTAAGATTGTAAAGAGAAACAACAAATTGCTGCTACATGAAACGGCTTGGAGCATTGGATTTCTCAAAACTAAGAAAAGAATAAGACTTTCCGCATAGGGTTTCCGCATAGGATTGCTGAATTGCAAAAGACGGATAGACAGTCTCTAGTGACAGAAGTTGTAAGCCATGATTGCGACCTCTAGTCAGTAGATAAACTTGTTATCGAAATAATCGATAACTTCCTGGAGATAAATCAGCTGTTTAGCAGTAGACAGCTGTTGTGAAAAATCCAATCCAAAATCCGGAACACCACATGCAAAATTTCAGCCCAAACGGACAAAAATTGCAGCTTCCTGGGTCTCAAGAAGTCAAATCGGAAGATCGGTTTACATGGGAGCTATATCAGGTTATAGACCGATTTGGAATGTTTAAAGCCCAGCTATTGGAAGTCATAACAGAACATCGAGAGCAAAATTTCATCCAAATCGGACAAAAATTGCGGCTTCCAGGGGCTCAAGAAGTCAAATCGGGAGATCGGTTTATATGGAAGCTATATCAGGTTGTAGGCCGATTTGGACTGTTTATAGCCCAGCTATTGGAAGTCATAACAGAACATCGAGAGCAAAATTTCATCCAAATCGGACAAAAATTGCGGCTTCCAGGGGCTCAAGAAGTCAAATCGGAAGATCGGTTTATATGGAAGCTATATCAGGTTATAGACCGATTCAAACCATACTTGGCGTAGTTATTGAAAGTCATTAGAGAACACCGGATGAGAAATTTCAGCCAAATCGGATAAAAATTACGGCTTCCAGGGGCTCAAGAATTCAAATCGGAAGATCGGTTTATATGGAAGCTATATCAGGTTTTAGGCCGATTTCGACCGTATTCGGCTCCGTTATTGGGAATCATAACAGAATACTTTGTGCAAAATTTCAGCCAAATCGGACAAAAAGTGCGGCTTCCAGGGGCTCAAGAAGTCAATTCGGGAGATCGGTTTATATGGAGGCTATATCAGATTATAGACCGATTTGGACCGTACTTGACACAGTTGTTGGAAATCATAACAAAACACCACATGCAAAATTTTAGCCAAATCAGACAAATATTTTGGCTTGTAAAGGCTCAAGAAGTCAAATCGGGAGATCGGCTTATATGAAGGCTATATCAGTTTATAAACCGATTTGGACCGTACTTGACACAGTTATTGGAAGTGATAACAAAACACCACATGCAAAATTTTAGCAAAATCGGACAAAAATTTGGCTTCCAGTGGTTCAAGAAGTCAAATCGGGAGATCGGTTTATATGGAGGCTATATCAGATTATAGACCGATTTGGACCGTACTTGGCGTAGTTATTGAAAGTCATTAGAGAACACCGGATGAGAAATTTCAGCCACATCGGATAAAAATTGCGGCTTCCAGGGGCTCAAGAATTCAAATCGGGAGATCGGTTTATATGGAAGCTATATCAGGTTGTAGGCCGATTTGGACCGTATTCGGCTCCGTTATTGGGAGTCATAACAGAATACTTTGTGCAAAATTTCAGCCAAATCGGACAAAAATTGCCACTTCCAGGGGCTCAAGAAGTCAATTCGGGATATCGGTTTATATGGAAGCTATATCCGGTTATAGACCAATTTGAACCATACTTGGCGTAGTTATTGAAAGTCATTAGAGAACACCGCATGCAAAATTTCAGCCATATCGGACAAAAATTGCGGCTTCCAAGGGCTCAAGAATTCAAATCGGGCGATCGGTTTGTAGGGGAGCTATATCTAAATCTAAACCGATATGGCCCATTTGCAATCCCCAACGACCTACATTAATATCAAGTTTCTGTGCGAAATTTCATGCAGCTAGCTTTACGCGTTTAACCGCTATCGTGATTTCGATAGACGGACGGACGGACATGGCTAGATAAACTCAGAATATTGAGACGATCCGGAATACTTTCTGAGGCTTAGATCAATGTTTCGAGGTGTTACAAACGGAATGACTTACCATGGGGGTATTAGCATATCCCCATTCTATGGAGGTGCGTATAAAAATGGATAAAGTTGGAAACTTCAACTTTAACTCAGCAACTTTGACTCGGTTACGACGCAGCCGTAACCGAAACAAACGACACCAGTTTTGAAATGAAACGAGGGACAATATTGGCTAATAGACGTATTTTGGACTGAACGAGCGGATGAGGATGAAAAGCTTCCTCTCGACAGACAAAAATAACACTATACAGGACACTGATACTACTGGTGCTGATATATGGCTCCGAAGCATGGGTACATGCGAAGGCAAATGAGGCAGTACTTTAATTGTTTGAGAGAAAAATCCTAAATTTTGTTTAATGGCCAGTCAAAGTTAAGTAATTTATAGCAGGTTATGGACTGATTTAGGCCTGGATTGGCACAGTTGTTGGCAGTCATACCCAAACGACATGTGGAAAATTTCAACCAAATTGGATAATAATAGCGCCCTCTAGAGGCTTAGGAAGTGTAATCGGGAGATCGGTTTATATGGCAGCTGTATTAGGGCATCTACTGATTTAGACCATATACGGAACAGTTGTTAAGAGTCATACCAAAACGATATGTGCGAAATTTCAGGCACATCGGATAAGATTTGGGTTGCCCAAAAAGTAATTGCGGATTTTTTAAAAGAAAGTAAATGCATTTTTAATAAAACTTAGAATGAACTCAAATATCAAATATACTTTTTTACACTTTTTTTCTTAAGTAAGCTTAAAGTAACAGCTGATAGCTAACAGAAGAAAGAATGCAATTACAGAGTCGCAAGCTGTGAACAAATTTGTCAACGACTGACTATATGAACAATCCGCAATTACTTTTTGGGCAAACCAATAGCTCCCATATAAACCCATCTCCTGTTTTGACTTCCTGATCCCTTACAAGCCTCGATATTCATTTTATCATTCCGTTTGCAACACATCGAAATATTCATATCCGACCCTATAAAGTATAAATAATTTGATCGTCGTAAAAATCTAAGACAATCTAGCCATGTCCGTCCGTCTGTCTGTTGAAATCACGCTACAGTCTTTAAAAAATAGAGATATTGAGCTGAAACTTTGCATAGATTCTGTTTTTGTCCATAAGCAAGTTAAGTTCGAAGATGGGCTATATCGGACTATATCTTGATATAGCCCCCATATAGACCGATTTTTCGATGTAGGATCATAAAAGCCATATTTATTGTCCAAAATTTGGATAATTCGACATTCTTCTTCAACATTCTTCTTCAATTTAGCCCAGGTCGGTTCAGATTTGGATTTGAACCAGGATCTCTCGATTCAAAGTTAAAGGCCCATAAAAGCCGCATTTATTGTCCGATGTCGCCAAAATTTGGGACAAAGACATCCTACGCCAATTCGGCTCAGATTGGTCCAGATTTGAATATTGCTGCCATATAGAACGATCTCTCGATTTAAGGTTTTGGGCCATAAAAGGCGCATTTATTGTCCGATTTCTCCGAAATTTAGGACAGTGAGTTATGTTAGGCCCCTTGACATATTTCTGAAATATGGCTCACATCAGTTCAGATTTGGATATAACTACTATACAGACCGATCTTTCGATTTAAGGTTTAAAGCCCATAAAAGGCGCATTTATTGTCCGATGTCGCCAATGTCCGTCCGTCCGTCCGTCCGTCCGTCCTCTATCTGTCGAAAGCACGCTAACTATCGAAGGAGTAAAGCTAACCGATTAAAATTTTGCACAAATACTTTTTATTAGTGTAGGTCGGTTGAGATTGGAAATGGGCCAAATTGGTTCATTTTTTGATACAGCTGCCATATAAACCGATCTTGGGTCTTGACTTCTTGAGCCTCTAGAGGGCGCAATTCTCATCCGATTGAACAGAAATTTTGTACAACAGCTTCTCTTATGTCTTTCAACATACGTGTCTTATATGGTCTGAATAGATAAATAGGTTGATACAGCTCCCATATAAACCTATCTCCCGATTTTGCTTCTTGAGCCCCTATAAGGCGCAATTCTTATCCCAATGAACTGAAATATTACACAATGACTTCTACAATGTTCAGCATTCATTAATGGTCCGAATCGGACTATAACTTGATATAGTGTAGGTCGGTTGGGATTGTAAATGGGCTATATCGGTCCACGTTTTGATATAGCTGCCATATAAACCGATCTGGGATCTTGACTTATTGAGCCGCTAGAGGGCGCAATTCTTTTCCAATTTGGCTGAGATTTTGCAAGAGTTGTTTTATTATGACTTCCAATAACTGTGCTGAGTATGGTTTAAATCGGTCCATAACCTGATATATCAGTCATATAAACCGATCTGGGATCTTGGCGTCTTGAGCCGCTAGAGGGCACAATTCTTATCCGATTTGGCTGAAATTTAGCATGAGATGTTTTTTTATGACTTCCAACAACTGTGCTGAGTATGGTTTAAATCGATCCATAACCTGATATATCTGCCATATAAACCGATCTGGGGTCTTGACTTCTTGAGCCGTTAGATGGCGCAATTTTTATCCGATTTGGCTGAAATTTAGCATGAGATGTTCTATTATGACTTCCAACAACTGTGCTGAGTATGGTTTAAATCGGTCTATAACCTGATATAGCTGCCATATAAACCAATCTGGGATCTTGACTTCTTGAGCCGTTAGAGGGCGCAATTCTTATCCGATTTGGCTGAAATTTTGCATGAGGTGTTTTTTTATGACTTCCAACAACTGTCCGGAGTATGGTTTAAATCGGTACATAACCTGATATAGCTGCCATATAAATCGATCTGAAGTCTTGACTTCTTGAGCCGCTAGAGGGCACAATTCTTATCCGATTTGGCTGAAATTTTGCATGTGGTGTTCTGTTATGACTCTCAACAACTGTTCACGGTTGTACGGTTCAAATCGGTCAAGAACATGATATAGCTTCCTTATATAGCCGTCTTTCGATTTGACTTCTTGAGTCTTTACAAGCTGCAATTTTTATCCGATTTGGCTGAAATGGTGGTGTGTTCTTTACGACTTCCAAATACTGTGCCAAATCAGTCTTTAACCTTTAATGGCTCCCATGCAAACCGGTCTCTCGATCATCCTTCTACGGTTCCTAGAAGCTTTAATTTTTGCAGGTTTTACAGAAGTTTGGTGTGTAAACATTTGGTATTTTGTAAACATTTTTAGCAGAATACATGGTGGTGGGTTCCCAAGATTCGGCCAGGCCAAACTTAGCACGGTTTTTTCTTGTTTTTATTTAATTTTATTTTGTTCAATGTTTTTTTATTTTATTTAACTTTCTTGTTATTGAAAATAAAGAAACAAAAAAAAAATGAATGGCAACTCTTACAACGGCAACACCAATGTTGCATTACATTATTTTATTTTTCTGCTTCACATATTGTTGCAGTTGCAATATCGGATGCATTCACATTTTTACATCGGCCAGCGCTTTTATGGTTTGATGACTGGCAGGCTTTCCAGCTGGATGACTAACTGACAAACCACGGATGGTTGCTCTTACCGCACAACTTTTCTACAAAAAAAAACAACAACAACAAACATGAGGAAATTGAGGAAAAGCAGCAAAACGGATAAAAAGTAACTGTGAACTCATGTTGTAATACTTGTCCAATGACGACTCCAAAGTAGGAGGCACAAAAAGATATCCGCTAAGAGGAAGAAAAAGTTGGAAACACTTTTTCCTCTATTTTTGCCCAGCTCACCCATTGCAATCGCACACAACGGCTGCGCATGCGCACAAGCCACCTTTCTATTTGGAAAAACCAGCATTTGCTGCTTAGACTGGCATCGACTGTTGCTTTCATATCGCCTGTGCTCTGCTCAGCTCGGTTGTGGCAATTGCCGTTGCATGTTGCAAATGTTATGTAATCATTGTTATGTGCATTTGCAATGAAATGGAAAACGACAACCATGATGATGAGAGCATGAAGATGCGAAAACCAGAAAGAGGAAAAAAAAACGAAATCAACAGAAAAGGAAAATCCAAGAAAACCGTTTTCCCATTAAACATCCGACGGCATCACAAACAAAAGCGAAGATAATGATGACTGATGCTGTTGAGGCAGATCGTTTAGTGAACTTTAGCTGGAGACTTGTTGAAGTGTTGGAAATACCAAACAATTGTACAGCATTTAAGCTATTGCCAATGGCTAAGATTGCTTTTTGGAAGGGTAACTGACATTTTTTGGGATTTGTTTAAATGATGTGATAATTGAATGCAATGAGAGGAAAAATTCATTATGGATTTTTACCCAAAACAGTTGAGGAAATTTTACTGCATGCTTATAAGGGTTACATATCTCGGAACCATCGCTAGTGGAGCTGCAAGCAGAAAATAAGTAAGGAGACACCTAGACATTCTACGTCTGGCATCATACTCATCCAACCTAACCTAAGGAGATAACTACAGGATTTGAACTGAGAAATTCAGCATATGATGCGGACATACAATCTATACAGTGGCTTTTTGATGAGGAAATGGCAGGAAATTTCGGCAGCTCCCAAATCAACGTTGTGGAAGGGAAAGGAGGTATATCTAAATTAGGACCGATTTTAATGAAATTTTGTGCATGTATTGGAACGTCAATTTAAACGTCTCATGCAAAATCGGACGAAATTTGTGGATTCTACATCCTTAAAAGGCCATATCGGATGAACGATATGTAAGGGAGCTATATCTAAATCTGAACCGATTTTTATGAAATTTGGCACACATATGAAGACCTCAAATAAAACCCGTCGCGCAAAATTTTGTAAAGATCGGACTAAAACTGTGGCTTCTACAGCCTTAAAAGGCCATATCGGATGAAAGGTATATATGGGAGCTATATCTAAATCTTGACCGATTTTCATGAAACGTTCCCCACATATTAGGACGTCAAATAAAACACGTCGCGCAAAATTTTGTAAAGATCGGACGAAAATTGTGGCTTCTATAGCCTTAAAAGGCCATATCGGATGAAAGGTATATATGGGAGCTATATCTAAATCTTGACCGATTTTCATGAAACTTTCCTCACATATAAGAACGTCAAATAAAACACCCCATGCCGAATTTTGTAAAGATCGGATGAAAATTGTGGTTTCTATAGCCTTAAAAGGCCATATCGGATGAAAGATATATATGGGAGCTATATCTAAATCTTGACCGATTTTCAAGAAACTTTCCTCACATATTAGGACGCACAGTGGGCCAAATGGCAAAAAAATTGGAAATAAGTCTACAACTTTTTATCTGTTGATTTTAGCCATACAAAATGTTCTAGACATTTGTAGAGGAGGACATAGGCTTTCAGAAAAGTGCTGTTGTTGGTCCATATCTTTAATACAGGGTGAGCTACAGGGTGTGAAAGTTGACCACTTTTGACTTCTCCAAGCTTCTGGGGGCCATAACTTTTGATCTACTCAACCGATTTACATGATTTAGGACTCTAGAGAAAGAGCTTGACAAGATCTAAAAATCTTATGCATAAAGTACCATGCCATCGTGTACTGTTAAGGAGTTATGAATTGTTTAATTTTAAAATATGAAAATTTGGCCTTGGTTTTTTTCAGTGTTTTTTTAATAACTCCGTCAATTTTAAAGCTATAAACTTCATACTTCACACAAATTATGCCAGCATATGTGTGCATAAAATACAAGAGGAATCACGTGAATATCTTTGGCGGTTTAAAAATGGCATCGTTTTCAATATGAAAAATATTTTTTTTGTCAAAAAATTGCAAAATTTTTCAAAAAAGATACTCCCATTTCCTTTAAGTTTTCGCAAACTTTGGCCGTCAAAGCATTATCATTTCTTTCCATTTTCACAAAGTCGAGGTATTAAGAAAAGTTTTAAGTGCTAATTTGGCTAATTTCGATATCAAACAACACCGTTATCTTAAGACCAAAATGGCCAATTTTTTTACTAAACTTCAAAAGTTTCTCACTGGAAAAAAAGTTCCACGGGGATTTTTTCGCTTTTTTTGAACTTAAATGAAAGCTTAAAATGTTCCCAACATTTTAAGGTATGTCTCGCCATATCCTAGCCATAAATGAGATCGTAGCGATCAAAATACTGAAAAAAGTCAATTTTCAAGTAGTGCTATATTCATTGCTAAAAAACAAGTATTACGTCACATTTTATTGCAAAGATGTTAAATAAACTTTTATTTGGTAACACTTCTTCTACAAAACACAAAAAGAATCATGGAAATATCTCTATTCTATTCCATTTTATGGAACCGGCAATAAAAAAGTCAATTTTTCAAAAAAGTCGAATTTCCCAAATTTTGTTTTTGTTGTCCTAATTGCACATGACACACTATAGCCATATTTACGCAACATACCTTATCGTAAAGGAAATTTTCATACCTTTCCAACAATGTATAAAACATTTCTCAACTCGGATTCTATCTACTCTAAAATTCATTTACACTTCATTAAACTCTATATAAAAATGTCTATTTGTGAAATGGAACCTTATATGGGGCCTACACTAAAACATTGATAGATTTGCCCAGGGTTTACAATACAAATGTGTTAGAATAAAAAAAGGTCTCCTGCCAAAGTTTAAAAAAATTGGAATAAAAATATGTGTTTTAGAGCGAAAACACTTCGCATCGGCGTGCGTTTGTATAGTACCTACATCTATTTTTAATGTAAGCTGATGATTTTTGAATAAAAAGTAACCTAGAAATATACCTGCATATATATATATATTTGTGTTAAGATTTGATGCAGACAAATGTTACCTGTTTCGCTATGTCGAATTCCCAGGAAATCCACCGTATCAATGAATGTGAAAAAACCTACCCATAAAAAATTCATTGTCATTTTTTTTAACCAAATTCGAGTCCAGGTAAATAATTATAGAAGAGTAAGTAAAAAGAGGCACTTTGGACCCCTTTTTACGATTGCGTCTGATACCTGAAATGGGTCATTAATTGTGAATATATTGCATAAATATTTGAACAAAATCCAAATTTTCTTCATTATATTTTGTAGAGGCGTAAAGGACATTTATAAGTTATGGAAGTCATACTGAAGTATTCCACTCTTTCGAAAATTGTATGGGACATCAAAAATGATTCCAAATCATACACGGAGTCATTTAAGGAACTTGTTTACACTTTGGACCACATATATGGAATAAGGCTAAATAAAGACGCTTTAGACAAACTTGAAAAATTCTACAAATCATTTGAGAGAAGGTTGCCAGAATGTTCATTCGCAAAAATCAAGTTTTTCAAAATGTATGAGAAGTGGCTGAAATCGGATCTACTTATTGAAATTAAACCGCTGATTCCCGGCCGGCCTAGCAAAGCATACGACGAAGTTACGGAGAAAACCAAAAAGAAAAAACAAGAGGAACTATTGGCGGCACATCCGCCAAATTTAATAAAAGATACGTTCAAAACAGCATTGTTAAAAACACAACCAAAAAATGTTGGACGAATTGTCGATGTTTTACCATTAGCATCTCCGAAAAGGGTAAAGAGAATGGTAGAAAGTATTCCAACTCCAAAATCGACTACAGAATTCACGGAGGAAGATGCACTGGCCCTGATTTTGAACCTAGGCCTCTCAAGAAACAAATACTCAACAATGAGGAAGGCTCTTCGTGAAAAAGGATGGGGTTGTTTACCCTCAAAACATAAATTGTACAACACCAGGACGAAAATGGTGCCATCAAATATATACGTGGACGAATTAAAAGCAAGAGTGAAACTTGCTGATCTTGTTGAAAATACAGCTGTTAGAATTATTTCTAATTTTACTGAAGAACAGTTGAACACATGTAATAATTCCGAAGTGGTTTTGATCAGCAAATGGGGTTGTGATGGATCATCTGGATTTTCCGAATATAAGCAACAAACAGAAATAGATACCAACTTCGCATCAATTTTCATGGCATCATTAGTACCATTGAGAATGAGATTGTACAAGGACCAATCTTCATCATCGAAAGAAAATGCATTTCAAGATATATGGATAAATAGAACACCTGGGTCAAAATATTTATGTCGCCCAATTCGGTTTGAGTATACAAAGGAAGACCGGAACACAACACGATCTTTGGTGAACGAAATAAAGGAAGAAATTGCTGCATTACCCATGATTGTTATAAACCAATTGGGAAGAAATATAAAAGTTTCGTTTCAACTACAACTCACTATGATCGATGGAAAGGTGGCAAACGCATTAACTGGCGTTATGTCCAATTGGAGATGCAATATTTGTGGCAAGAAGAATGGGCAATTCGAGGACAAGTCTGATGAAAATTTAGTAAACGAAAATGCGCTCAATTTCGGTATTTCGCCCCTGCACTGTAGAATTCGATTCATGGAGTATTGTTTGCATTTATCGTATGACCTTAAATATCGGACTAGCCCTGGAAACCGCGATGTCTCTGCTAGAAACAACCAAGATCTTCACAAAATGAGGCAGGAAGAGAAGAATCGAATCCAGTTGGAGTTTAAACAAAAGGGACTTATAATAGATAAACCTCTTTACGGATACGGAAGCACAAATGATGGCAACTCGGCAAGGCGGTTTTTTGAGGACCCCGTATCGACATCTAAAATAACCGGTCTTGATGAACACTTGCTAAGACGATTCAAAGTGATTTTGGCTGTAATCAATAGCAAAAAGATGATAAATTCAACCAAATTTGAAGCTTATAGTAATGACACAAAAAACATTTTATCTGATTTATATTCGTGGAAAGCTTTAACACCGACAGTACATAAAGTCTTACATCATGGCAAGGAAATTGTGGAATACAACATACTTCCGTTAGGAGAACTTACAGAAGAAGCTCAGGAATCCCGTAATAGAGATGTTAAACAGTTCCGGCTTTTCAATACCCGAAAGAGCACCAAATTTAACCAAAATTATGATTTACTTCAATATTTATTGTTATCGTCTGATCCGGTACTATACAGCATCAGAACTAAATGGCTACCAAAAATATGTGACGATATAGATAAGGACGATCCCGATGCCATTCAAATTAAAGAGCTTTTAAATTTTGATACCTTAGATTATTTGGTAGAGAATAAAATCAAATAATACAAAACTAAAATGCTTTTTTATTTTGGGAGTAGCTAATATACATATAAACGCACGCCGATGCGAAGTGTTTTCGCTCTAAAACACATATTTTTATTCCAATTTTTTTAAACTTTGGCAGGAGACCTTTTTTTATTCTAACACATTTGTATTGTAAACCCTGGGCAAATCTATCAATGTTTTAGTGTAGGCCCCATATAAGGTTCCATTTCACAAATAGACATTTTTATATAGAGTTTAATGAAGTGTAAATGAATTTTAGAGTAGATAGAATCCGAGTTGAGAAATGTTTTATACATTGTTGGAAAGGTATGAAAATTTCCTTTACGATAAGGTATGTTGCGTAAATATGGCTATAGTGTGTCATGTGCAATTAGGACAACAAAAACAAAATTTGGGAAATTCGACTTTTTTGAAAAATTGACTTTTTTATTGCCGGTTCCATAAAATGGAATAGAATAGAGATATTTCCATGATTCTTTTTGTGTTTTGTAGAAGAAGTGTTACCAAATAAAAGTTTATTTAACATCTTTGCAATAAAATGTGACGTAATACTTGTTTTTTAGCAATGAATATAGCACTACTTGAAAATTGACTTTTTTCAGTATTTTGATCGCTACGATCTCATTTATGGCTAGGATATGGCGAGACATACCTTAAAATGTTGGGAACATTTTAAGCTTTCATTTAAGTTCAAAAAAAGCGAAAAAATCCCCGTGGAACTTTTTTTCCAGTGAGAAACTTTTGAAGTTTAGTAAAAAAATTGGCCATTTTGGTCTTAAGATAACGGTGTTGTTTGATATCGAAATTAGCCAAATTAGCACTTAAAACTTTTCTTAATACCTCGACTTTGTGAAAATGGAAAGAAATGATAATGCTTTGACGGCCAAAGTTTGCGAAAACTTAAAGGAAATGGGAGTATCTTTTTTGAAAAATTTTGCAATTTTTTGACAAAAAAAATATTTTTCATATTGAAAACGATGCCATTTTTAAACCGCCAAAGATATTCACGTGATTCCTCTTGTATTTTATGCACACATATGCTGGCATAATTTGTGTGAAGTATGAAGTTTATAGCTTTAAAATTGACGGAGTTATTAAAAAAACACTGAAAAAAACCAAGGCCAAATTTTCATATTTTAAAATTAAACAATTCATAACTCCTTAACAGTACACGATGGCATGGTACTTTATGCATAAGTTTTTTAGATCTTGTCAAGCTCTTTCTCTAGAGTCCTAAATCATGTAAATCGGTTGAGTAGATCAAAAGTTATGGCCCCCAGAAGCTTGGAGAAGTCAAAAGTGGTCAACTTTGACACCCTGTAGCTCACCCTGTATTAAAGATATGGACCAACAACAGCACTTTTCTGAAAGCCTATGTCCTCCTCTACAAATGTCTAGAACATTTTGTATGGCTAAAATCAACAGATAAAAAGTTGTAGACTTATTTCCAATTTTTTTGCCATTTGGCCCACTGTGGGACGTCAAATAAAACACCTCGTGCAAAATTTTGTAAAGATTGGGCTAAAATTGCGGCTTCTATAGCCTTAAAAGTCCATATCGGATGAAAGATATATATGGGAGCTATATCTAAATCTGAACCGATTTCGATGAAATTTTGCGCACATATGTAGACCTCAAATAAAACATCCCATGCCAAGTTTTGTAAAGATCGGACGAAAATTGTGGTTTCTATAGCCTTAAAAGGTCATATCGGATGAAAGATATATATGGGAGCTATATCTAAATCTGAACCGATTTTTATGAATTTCGGCACACATAAGGAGACGTCAAATAAAACATCTCGTGCAAAATTTTGTAAAGATCGGGCTAAAACTGTGGCTTCTATAGCCTTAAAAGGCCATATCGGATGAAAGATATATATGGGAGCTATATCTAAATCTGAACCGATTTTTATGCCATATCGGATGAAATTTTGCACACATATATGGGAGCTATAATTAAATCTGAACCGATTTTTATGAAATTTGGCACACATATGGAGACGTCAATTAAAACATCCCATGCCAAATTTTGTAAAGATCGGACGAAAACTGTGGCTTCTATAGCCTTAAAAGGCCATATCGGATGAAAGATATATATGGGAGCTATATCTAAATCTAGACCGACTTTTATAAAATTTTGCACACATATGTAGACCTCAAATAAAACACCCCATGCCAAGTTTTGTAAAGATCGGACGAAAATTGTGGTTTCTATAGCCTTAAAAGGTCATATCGGATGAAAGATATATATGGGAGCTATATCTAAATCTGAACCGATTTCGATGAAATTTTGCACACATATGTAGACCTCAAATAAAACACCCCATGCCAAATTTTGTAAAGATCGGACGAAAATTGTGGCTTATATAGCCTTAAAAGGCCATATGGGAGCTATATCTTAATCTGAACCGATTTTTTTTTTAAATCAATAGCGTTTACCCTTGGGCCAAAAAAGTGACATGTGCAAAATTTCTTGACAATCGGACAACAAATATGACCTGCACTTTGATTACAAGAATACAGGGTCTCACAGAGGGACAGACGGACATGGCTAAATCGAATCAGAAAGTGAGTCTGAGTCGATCGGTATACTTATCAATGGGTCTAGCTCTTCTCCTTCTAAGCGTTACAAACAAATGCACAAATCTATAATACCTTGTACCACAATGGTGGTGTAGGGTATAAAAATGCCAACCCTGGCCATTCGGTAGATCGGTCTACACACAGCCACATCAAAATAAGGTCCGATCTACATCGGGCATAGACTTTGAGAACAAGAACAAACTTTTTTCCATCTGGTCACCTTATTCATATTTAACAATTCAAATAAATTGCTGCCTAATATTGTTGCCGCCGGCCATCAACAACATAGCTAATGGCACAACTGACACTCGCACAAAGCAAAAGAGAGAGTTGAATAAACTTGATTTGCGGTAAGTGAGTGGACAGCGGAAACATATAGCCATCCTCATCCTCCTCATCAGCATCGCCATCGTTGTTGCAACAGACCAAGAAAAACAATTCAACGATCCCGGGCTTTCCATCCACCCACTTACTGTGGCAAAGCCTTCAATTTTGTTGCAGTTCCAACATTTGCCGCTCACATGGCAGCTGAACAACAAGGAAGCAAATTCATGTTTGCCACAGCTTGCAACACAGCAATGGTGACTGCATGGGAGGCTGCTACTTCTGCTCTTACTCTAACTGTTGCAGTTGCACGTTGTCTATGTTCATGGATGTTGTACAATTGTGTTGAAAGTCATAAATAACTTGAAGTATCTCATGTTTATCTTTTTCCTTATTTTCCATTTTATTTTCCTTTGTTGATTTTTTTTTTTTTATTATTTTTAAACTCTTTTTTTTTTGCATTTTCTGTAATGCATTTTGTGGTAATGGTGGGCTGTTGTTGTTGGATTTTTGGTTTGGTGGCGATCAGACGAACAGAAAGTTTACATGCCTTTTTTGTGGCGTTTTTATATACGAAATTTACTTCCTGTGACTTTTTCTTGGAATTTTCGAAAATTTCTTAGAATCTATGTGAATAGATGATATTTTGAAAAACAAGCAAAACCGTGCTAAGTTGGGTCGGGCCGAATCTTGAGAATCCACCATTACGAGGTGTTACCAACGGAATGACTTGATCAGTATAAATAAACCCCATCCTAAGGTGGTGGGTATAAAAGAAGTTATTCGTGCTGTTTGGGTAACAAATGAGATCTCCCAAACCAAGACAAACGGACAAACGATAAGGAAATCCAGTAGCATTAACTTTATCTGCTCCGAACCCTATATACCCACCACCATGTATCGCTTTGTCATGGTCTCTCTTTACAAAGAGAAACAAAAATCAAGTAAAAGCGTGCTACGTTCAACCGAATCTTATATACCCTCCACCATAGATCGCATTTGTCGAGTTCTTTAGCCGGTATCTCTTTTTAGGCCAACAAAGGATAAAAGAAAATAATTGCTTTGCTCTTGGTCGGACCATAATGGAATTGAATGTTGGAGACCATAGTAGAAGTCATTGTGTAAAATTTCAGCCAATTCGTATAAAAATTTCGTCCCTTAAGGGCTCAAGAAGCAAAATAGGGAGATCGGTTTATATTAAGAGCTGTATCAGGCTATAGCACGATTTAAACCATATTTGACACGTATGCTGAAGGTCATGGGTGCAGCCGTTGAACAAAATTTCAACCAAATCGGATAATAATAGCGCCCTCTGGAGGCTCAAGAAGTCAAGACCCCAGATCGGTTTATATGGCAGCTATATCAGGTTATGGACCGATTTGAACCATATTCAGCACAGCTTTTGAAAGTCATAACGAAAGACCTCATGCAAAATTTCAGCCAAATTGAATAAAAATTGCGCCCTCTAGAGGCTCAAGATGTCAAAACCCCAGATCGGTTTATATGGCAGCTATATCAGGATATGGACCGATTTCAATCATACTCAGCACAGCTTTTGAAAGTCATAACGAAAGACCTCATGCAAAATTTCAGCCAAATTGGATAGGAATTGCGCCCTCTAGAGGCTCAAGATGTCAAAACCCCAGATCGGTTTATATGGCAGCTATATCAGGATATAGACCGATTTCAATCATACTCAGCACAGTTACTGAAAGTCACAACGAAAGACCTCATGCAAAATTTCAGCCAAATTGGATAAAAATGGCGCCCTCTAGAGGCTCAAGATGTCAAGACCCCAGATCGGTTTATATGGCAGCTACATCAGATTACGCCAAATTGGATAAAAATGGCACCCTCTAGAGGCTCAAGATGTCAAGACTCCAGTTCGGTTTATATGGCAGCTATATCAGGTTATAAACCGATTTGAACCATTCTTAGCACAGTTGTTGGAAGTCATAACGAAAGACCTCATGCAGAAATTCAGCCAAATTGGATAAAAATGGCGCTCTCTAGAGGCTCAAGATGTCAAGACCCCATATAGGTTTATATGACAGCTATATCAGATTACGCACCGATTTAAACCATACTTAACAAAGTTGTTGGAAGTCATAACGAAAGACCTCATGCAAAATTTCTGCCAAATTGGATAAGAATTGCGCCCTCTAGAGGCTCAAGATGTCAAGACCCCATATAGGTTTATATGACAGCTACATCAGATTACGCACCGATTTAAACCATACTTAACAAAGTTGTTGGAAGTCATAACGAAACACATCATGCAAAATTTCAGCCAAATTGGATAAAAATGGCGCCCTCTAGAGGCTCAAGATGTCAAGACCCCATATAGGTTTATATGACAGCTATATCAGGTTATAAACCAATTTGAACCATATTTGGCACAGTTGTTAGAAGTCATAAAGAAACACGTCATGCTAAATTTCAGCCAACACCATCGCGCCCTCTAGAGGCTTAAGAAGTCAAGACCCCAGATCGGTTTATATGACAACTATATCAGGTTACAGATCAATTTGAACCATATTTGGCACAGTTGTTGGAAGTCATAACGAAACACGTTATGCAACATTTCAGCCAAATTGGATTCGAATTGCGCCCTCTAGAGGCTCAAGAAGTCAAGATTTAAGATCGGTTGATATGACAGCTATATTAGGTTATAAACCGATTTGAACCATTCTTAGCACAGTTGTTGGAAGTTATAACGAAACACGTCATGCAAAATTTCATCCAAATCGGATAAAAATTACGCTCCCTAGAGGCTCAAGAAGTCAAGACCCCAGATCGGTTGATATGACAGCTATATTAGGTTATAAACCGATTTGAACCATTCTTAGCACAGTTGTTGAAGTTATAACGAAACACGTCATGCGAAATTTCAGCCAAATCCGATAAAAATTGCGACCTCTGGTGGCTCAAGAAGTAAAAATTTAAGATCGGTTTATATGGCAGGTATACCAGGTGATGAACCGATTTTAAACATACTTAGCAAAGTTGTTGGAAATCATAACGAAACACGTCATGCAATATTTCAGCCAAATCGGATAAGAGTTGCGTCCTCCAATAGCTCACGAAGTCAAGACCCAAGATCGGTTGATATGACAGCTATATTAAGTTATGAACCGATTTTAACCATACTTAGCATAGTTATTGGAAGTTACAAAAAATTACGTCATGCGAAATTTCAGCCAAATCGGATAAAAATTGCGCCCTCTAGAGGCTCAAGAAGTCAAGACCCCAGATCGATTTATATGACAACTATATCAGGTTACAGATCAATTTGAACCATATTTGGCACAGTTGTTGGAAGTCATAACGAAACACGTTATGCAACATTTCAGCCAAATTGGATAAGAATTGCGCCCTCTAGAGGATCAAAAAGTCAAAATCCCACATCGGTTTATATGAACCGATTTTACCCATACTTAGTATAATTCTTGGAAGTTATAACGAAACACCCCCCAAAAACTTGTTTTGGTCTTAAGGTGTCATATCGGTGTCACCATATTGCACTCAATCCGGATAAAATTTGGCATGGATGTTGTTAGTCATGAGATAGGGTTTTGTGCCAAATCAGATGAAAATTTAGGCTTCTCTGGGCTCAAGAAGACAAATCCGGGAATCGGTTTATATAGGGGCTATATCTGTTTTCTAAATCGATTCGGAGCATACTTGACATGGGTGTTGAAAGTCAAGTCTTTTTTTCCAAATTTTAGCCAAATCATATGAAAATTTAAGCTTCTACGGGCTCCAGAAATCAAATCCGGGGATCAGTTTATATGGGGGCTATATGCAAATGTAAACCGATGTGGCCCATTTGCAATCCCCAATGTTGTTTATCAATATTAAGTATCTGTGCAAAATTTCAAGCAGCTAGCTTTACGCGTTCTACTGCTGACGTGATCTCGACAGACGGAAGGACATGGCTAGTTAGACCCAGAATGTCGAGACGATCCAGAATATATATACTTTATGGGATCTTAGACTAGATTTGTATGCCCCTATTTTATAGTGGTGGGTATAAAAATGGCAATCCCTTATCTATTGGGTTGCCCAAAAAGTAATTGCGGATTTTTCATATAGTCGGCGTTGAAAAATTTTTTCACAGCTTGTGGCTCTGTAATTGCATTCTTTCTTCTGTGAGTTATCAGTTTTTACTTGTTTTTTCGGGGAAGACCGCACTCCTGATACTTGGCTCAAAATTTGGTTATCAGTTTCGTACTCTACTTCTAAACAACTTTCATTGAATTCCCATGGAATCCTTATCGTATTGGAGGGCTAATCTATAAATTTCCCAAAAATGTGTTTAATTCGTTTCTTTGAAAGAAACTCCTTTTCCCAAAACACCTACCTTGTGGCAATTTAACACTGGCCAATGAGGCTATTGATGATGATGATACGACAGATGATTGCGAGTGATTGAGGTTTCCAATAAAATGCTCAGCAGCCAACGATGATGCTGATGCTGATGATGATGGGACGGCGGTTGTTGATGATGATGCTGTCGTTGATGTGGTCGAGGAATTTGTTCCAATAATTCGACTATTTCCGGTTCCGCTTGATGAGTTGTTGTTGGTGTTGTTGCTGTGACTGTGGCTGTGGCTGCTACTACTGCCGCAAATGCTGCTGCTATTGCTGGTGACTGAAGAGGTCGAAGAACAGCCGGATGACGATGAGTTCGATTGTGTAAAGTTATGGAGACTGCTTGAGGCGTATAACGCACTTCCACCATTTCCAAATTGGGGAAAGGAGCCGCCTATTGACGCAGCTGCACCAGCTACTACAGCTGTGGCAGATGAAGCTGTAACAGAACTTGGCTGCGAGGACAAAGATGTGGAGCCAATTAAATGGTTAGAACTATGATTGAGAGCTAAGCTCGATGCTCTTAAGGTTGTACCCACACCGCCCGCTCCACTTGAGCTCTGATAAAACTTATGGCAATCGTTTAAAGCTAAGGCTGCTGTTGAAGATGATGATCCTGTTATGGCATTTACATTGACATTCAGCGAAGGCGATTCACCCAAATAGGATGCGGTCTCCACCGATTCCACTGATCCCGGATCGCTAAAACCCCCCTGGGTGGATGAATCTTCGGGTGTATCGAAAAAATGCAAATTAAAATCAGCATGAGCATCGAAACGCACCTCCGGCAATACTTCGTCGTCGTCCTCCTCCTCCTCCTCCTCCTCGTCGACACTGTGCAAATTATCGTTGGCACCGGCCGAGCCGGTTGTGCGACACAGATTATGCTGTAGCGAATTGTTGCTGTTTTTTGTTGTCTCCACCAGACTGGAACCGATTTGTGCCTGATCCAAATCTAATTTGAATACATCCATGGTTCGATCAACTCCAGAGCCATCGTCTTTTGTGCAGACATTTTTGTAGGTTTTTTTTTTTTGTTATAAAACGAACGAACGGTTATCGCAACAAAATTCAAATGATAAAATGATGATTCACAAAAGGTTGCGGAGGGTTTTTTTTTTTCTAAAGCAAAATTCACTTAAACTTTTTGTAGCTGGCAAGCATGTAAGAATGCTTGGGGAGCACTTCTTGGGAAAATATTTTATTTTATTCCATAGTCATCACTGTTATCGCTTTATTCAATGCACAAATTCTATAGTAAATTTTTAAAATATCCTTGGATTTTTTTTAATATTTTAAAAAAGTTGGACTTATGGGTTGGGGAATGGGTTCTTAGGTATGTGGGGAGCAGGTAAGGGACTTTTTTTCTTTTCAATCATTAATTTGTTTAGACAACTATAGCAAACCTTTAGTAAGGACTTGGAAGAGGTAGGACCATTATTTGAATAGATTTGATAGAAAAAATTTTTACATTCAGATATAAGGCATTCCACTTTAAAAAAAATATGTTTTAGTACATGTAAATATAAACAGAAAGACCATGATTTTTAGTTCGTGTAATGCAGGGTTGCCATACTGTCAGGATTCTAACTTTCCAACCAAATAGTTGTCGACACGCCATAACTTTAAAACAAATTAATGGATGTGGAAACAACCAAAGAATTTTTTCTGCAGTTTCCTAAATTCTTAAACTATGTATCATAATTAAAAAAAAAATCATCAAAAAATAAAAAAAAAATGTTTTTCATAAAAAAAAAGTTCTAAAATTTTTTCCAAAAAAAATTTTAAAAATACTGATAAAAACAAGTAAAAAGGCATTAAGTTGGATACCCACCACCTCGAGTATATATGAAAACCCCTTTTCGTCACAATCCGGTGAAAATTGGATGCCCATGAAGATAAATTTGAATATATCTTAGCCAAGACACAAACCTTACATTTTAAAAGAGCTATGTTAAGTGATTAACAGAGCACTGTTAACTAATTTTCTTTTATATTTTATAAAAAAAAAATAATTTTTAGCATTTTCTGATCTAATATTTTCTAAAATCAATTGCCAAAGAATTTCATTGTTGTAGATAAATTCTTTGGCAAACGATTTTAGAAAATATTAGATGAAAAAATGCTAAAAATTATTATTATTTTTTTTTAATTAAAATATAAAAGAAAATTAGTTAACAGTGCTCCGTTTATCACTTTACATAGCACTGTTAAAATGATAGGTTTGTGTCTTAGCTAAGTTATATTCAAATTTATCTTCACTGACATGAAAATTGGATAACTTAAGCACCCAAATTCGGCACGGATATTGAGTGGTCTAACATATATAAGTCACAATACAATTTTGTAGAACAAAATATTGGCCTTTTTGGCAGCTATATCCAAATATAAACCGATCTGAACCACAGTAAGGTTGGATATTGGGCGGTTCAGAAAAACTCACTGTTTCGAATTTCAGCGAAATCGGTTAAAAAATAAAGCATTTATGGGCATTAGACCCTTTATCGGCAGATCGGTCTATATGACAGCTATATCTAAATATACTCCGATCTGAACCATATTTAGGTCCTACGTTGGGAGGCCTAAAGTTACACACTGTTTCAAATTTCAGCGAAGTCGGTTAAAAAATAATGTTTTTATAGGCTTCAGAACCCTTATCGGCAGATCGGTCTATATAACAGCTATATCTAAATATAGTCCGATCAGGACCATATTTGGGTCCTGTGTTAGGAGGCCTTAAATTACTCACTGTTTAAAATTTCAGCAAAATCGGTTAAAAAATAAAGCATTTTTGGGTATTAGACCCTTTATCGGGAGATCGGTCTATACAGCAGCTATATCTAAATATAGTCGGATTTGATCCATACTCAGGTCAGACATCAGGAGGCTTAGGATAACCCTCCGTTTAAAATTTCAGCGAAATCGGTTAAAAAATAAAGCTTTTATGGGCTTCAGACCCTTTATCGGGAGATCGGTCTATGTGGCAGCTATATCTAAATATATTCCGATCTGAACCATATTTAGATCAGATGTCGGGAAGCCTTAAACAACTCACTGTTCCAAATTTCAGCGAAATCGGTTAAAAAATAAAGCATTTTGGGTATTAGACCCTTTATCGGGAGATCGGTCTATATAGCAGCTATATCCCAATATAGTCCGATCTGAACCATATTTGGGTCAGATATCGGGAGGTCTTAAGCTACTTACTGTTTCAAATTTCAGCGAAAACGGTTAAAAAATAAAGCATTTATGGGTATTAGACCCTTTATCGGGAGATCGGTCTATATAGCCGCTATATCCAGATATAGTCAGATTTGGCCAGTTCAAGAACATAACCTTTGTGCATCAAAAAGACGTCTTTGTGCCAAATTTCAGCTCAATATCTCAATTTTTGAAGGCTGTAGAGTGATTACAACAGACGGACGGACAGACGGACACGGACAGACGGACACGGACATCGTTAAACCGCCTTTGAATTTTACGACGGTTTATATGGTTCGGTTTATATGGGTGCTATATCAGGGTGTAGATCGATTTGGACCGTCCTTGGCATAGTTGTTGGAAGTCATAACAGAGCACCACATGCAAAATTTCAGCCAGATCGGACAAAAATTGTCGCCTCCAGGGGCTCAAGAAGTCAATTCGGGAGATCGGTTGATATGGGAGCTATATCCGGTTATAGACCGATTTAAACCTCACTTCGCTCAAATGTTGAAAGACTTAACAGAACACCGCATGCAAAATTTCAGCCAAATCGGATAAAACTCGTGGCTTGTAAGGGCTCAAGAAGTCAAATCGGGAGATCGGTTTGTAAGGGAGCTATATCAGGTTCTCGATCGATTTAAACGGTACTCGGCACAGTTGTTGGAAGTCATAACATAACACTATGTTCAAAATTTCAGCCAATTTTGATGAAAATTGTGTCTACCAGAGGCTCAAGAAGTCAAATCGGGAGATCGATTTATATGGGAGCTATATCAGGTTATAGACCGATTTTAACCTCACTTGGCACAAATCTTGAACGACTTAACAGAACACCGCGTGCAAAATTTCGTCCAAATCGGATGAAAATTGAGGCTTCCAAGGTCGCAAGAAGTCATATCAGGAGATCGGTTTATATGGGAGCTATATCCAAATCTGAACCGATTTGGGCCAAATTGATGAAGAATGTTGAAGGGCCTAACACAACTCACTGTCTCAAATTTCAGCCAAATCGGATAATAAATGTGGCTTTTATGGACCTAAGACACTAAATCGGCGGATCGGTCTATATGGCAGCTATATCCAAATCTGAAACGATCTGGGCCAAATTAAAGACAGATGTTGAAGGGTTTAACACAACTCACTGTCTCCAATTTCAGCCAAATCGGATAATAAATGTGACATTTATGGGCCTAAGACCCTAAATCGACGGGTAGGTCTATATGGGAGCTATATCAAGATATAGTCCGATATAGCCCATCTTCGAACTTAACCTGCTTATGAACAAAAAAAGAATCTGTGCAAAGTTTCAGTTCAATATCTCTATTTTTAAAGACTGTAACTCGATTTAAACAGACAGACGGACGGACATGGCCAGATCGTCTTAGATTTTTACGCTGATCAAGAATATATATACTTTATAGGGTTCCGACCCTGGATATTTCGATCTGTTGGAAACGGAATGACGAAATGATTATGCCCCCATCCTTCGGTGGTGGGTATAAAAATTATATCTTTTTAATGATTTTTTTTTTTTTTTTAATTTGTGACACATAGTTTTAGAGCTAAGGAAATTCTATAGACAAAACTCTTTGGGGGTTTTTAAATCATTGGTTTAAAGCTTTAAAAGTTCGAAAATTATTTTGATAAAAAGTTTGGATTCTTACAGTATGGCAACCCTGTTTACACGAACCTAAAATCATGCTCTTTCATGTAGTTTTTACATGTACTTACACATATACAATTGGCAAAAAAATATGAGCACTCTTTTAAGTGGCTTTTTTCCAGAGAATACCTCATGTTTCAAATTACTTTACATATTTTTAAGTAGTTTTAGTTTAAAACATGTTTTCATATGTACATTTCAAGTCTTTAAAATGTGTTAATAGTAACCATACCAATATGCTGTACTGTTCTTTACCCACAAAACGAAGTAGAAAGAAGTTTTTTGTACAAAAAAAAAGTAAAAGCGTGCTAAGTTCGGCCGGGCCGAATTTTATATACCCTCCACCATGGATCGAATTTGTCAAGTTTTTTGCCAGATATCTCTTTAATCCCTTTATAGGCAAACAAAGGATAATGGATAATAATTGCTTTGCTTTTAACGGTATATCAGATTATGAACAGATTCAGGCCATACCTGACTTATATGTTGGAGATTAGAGTAGATGCCATTGGGTTAAATTTCACCCAAATCGTATAATAAGTACGCCAACTAGTGGCTCAAGAAGTCAAATCGGCAGATCGATATATAGAGTTATATCAGGTTATGGACCGGTTCAGACCATATTTGACACGTATGCTTGAAGTCACTGTGCAAAATTTTACCCAAATCGGATAAGAATTTCGACCTCACGGGACTCAAGAAGTGAATTCGGGAAATCAGTATATATGGGAACGGTTTACATGGAAGCAATATCAGGTAATAAACTGATTTGGACAGTATTTAGCACAGTTATTGGAAGTGGTAAAAGAACACCGCATGCAAAATTTCAGCCAAATCGGACAAAAATTGCGGCTTCCAGGGGCTCAAGAAGTCAAATCGGGAGATCGGTTTATATGGGAGCTATATCAGGTTATAAACCGATTTGAACCATACTTGGCACAGTTGTTGGAGGTCATAACAGAACACTGTGTGCAAAATTTCAGCCAAATCGGATGAAAATTGTGGCTTCCAGAGGCTCAAGAAGTCAAATCGGGGATGGGTTTGTAAGGGCGCTATATCAGGTTCTCGATCGATTTAAACGGTACTCGGCACAGTTGTTGGAAGTCATAGCAGAACGCTATGTGCAAAATTTCAGCCAAATCGGACAAAAATTGCGGCTTCCAGGGGCCCAAGAAGTCAAATCGGAAGATCGGTTTATATGGGAGCTATATCAGATTATAGACCGATTTGAACCGTACTTAACACAGTTGTTGGAAGTCATAGCAGAACGCAATGTGCAAAATTTCACCCAAATCGGACACAAATTGCGGCTTCCAGGGGCTCAAGAAGTCAAATCGGGAGATCGGTTTATATGGGAGCTATATCAGATTATAGACCGATTTGAACCATGCTTGGCACAGTTATTGGAAGACATAACAGAACACCACATGCAAAATTTCAGCCAGATCGGACAAAAATTGCGGCTTCCAGGGGCCTAAGAAGTCAAACCGGGAGCTCGGTTTATATCGGAGCTTTATCTCAATCTCAACCGATATGGCCCATTTGCAATCCCCAACGATCTTCATTGATGAGAAGTATCTGTACAGGCAGCTAGCTTCACGCGTTCGATCTCTATCGTGATTTCGACAGACGGACGGACGGACAGAAGAATGGACCGAAGGACAGAAGGATGGACGGACGGACAGAAGGATGGACGGACGGACAGAAGGATGAACGGACGGACATGGCTAGATCGCCTCAGGATGTCGAAACGATCAAGAATATATATATACTTTATGGGGTCATAGGTGACTATTTCGAGGTGTTACAAACGGTATGACGAAATTAGTATACCCCCATCCTATGGTGGTGGGTATAAAAATCAATTTGTGTTTGTTTGTTGGTGTGTTCCTTATAGACTCAATAACGGCTGAATCGATTTTCTTGAAATTTGCACAGATGGTGCATAATGATCTCATGGTGAAAATAGAGTACTAAATTTTTTTTATACTTGAAGGGGGCGGCCCCTCCCCCTTACCCTAATTGTCAGAAACGACAGATCTCGAAGATGGGTGTTGTGATTTAAGCGAAATTTTGTGTGCTTTATTTTAGTAAAAACAAAAAAATTTCGTATCCAAAATTTCGGATGGGATACCTAGGGGGGCCGCCCCACCCCCAAGTCCCACCAAATATAAATATACACCAATCACTACAATATGGAACTCAAATGAAAGGTATTTAAGATTAGAAAACTTATCTGATATCCAATTTTCGGACCATGTATTAGGAGGACCACCCCAACCCCCAAAACACCCCTAAATCGGACATATTCACCGACCATGGCAACATGGGACTCAAATGAAAGATATTTGCGAGTAGAATACAAATTTGATATCCAAATGTGGGACCAAGATTCTGGGGGTTCTCCCCTTCCCCAAAAACACCCCCCAAATAGGACTTTTTTTCGGACCATGGCAATATGGGTCTCAAATAAAAGTTATTTGAGTGTAGAAAACGAATCTGATATCCAAATGTGAAACCAAGTGTTTGGGGGGGTCGCTCCTACCTAAAAACATTCCCCAAAGAGGGAAGAGGGAATACCATGACAATTTGGGTCTTAAAGAGAGTGGAGCTCGATCTTGAAAGTTTTTAGGGCTCCTTCCAAAAACCGGACATATTTGCTGAATTTGCTATAAGGGGTTTAAATTACCGGTATTCAAGATAACAAAAGGAATTTGATATCCAATTTCGAGGCGAATGGCAATATGGGGTTCAAATAAATGATATTTGAGAGTAGGGCACGATGCGGATATATTTTCAGGGCTAAGTGTTTGGGGGAACACCCCACTCCCCAAAACACCGCTAAATCGGACACATATACCGACCATGTCCATGTGAGGCCCAAACTAAAGGTATTGAGAAGTAGAGCACGAAATTGATACCCACTTTCGGGACCAATTTCCTGGGAGCATACCCCTTCTCCAAAACACCCCACAAACAGCAATTATTTACAGACCATCGCAATAAGGGGCTCAAAGATATTTGGGAGTAGAATACGAATCTGATATTCGAATGTGGGACCATGTATTTTGGTGCGCCGCCCCAGAATATACAAATTTAACGACCATGGCAGCAAATTTTGACAAAATTTCCCATAGAAAGTAAATTTTGACAAAATTTCCTATAGAAAGTAAATTTTGACAAAATTTCCTACAGAAAGTAAATTTGGAAAAAATTTCCTATATAAAGTAAATTTTGACAAAATTTCCTATAGAAAGTAAATTTTGACAAAATTTCCTACAGAAAGTAAATTTTGACAAAATTTCCTATAGAAAGTAAATTTTGACAAAATTTCCTATAGAAAGTAAATTTTGACAAAATTTCCTATAGAAAGTAAATTTTGACACAATTTCCTATAGAAAGTAAATTTTGACACAATTTCCTATAGAAAGTAAATTTGGACAAAATTTCCTATAGAAAGCAAATTTTGACAAAATTTTCTATAGAAAATAAATTTTGACAAAATTTCCTATAGAAAGTAAATTTTGACAAAATTTTCTATAGAAAGTAAATTTTGACAAAATTTCCTATAGAAAGTAAATCTGGACAAAATTTCCTTTAGAAAGTAAATATGGACAAAATTTCCTATAGAAAGTAAATCTGGACAAAATTTCCTATAGAAAGTAAATTTTGACAAAATTTCCTATAGAAAGTAAATTTTGACAAAATTTCCTATAGAAAGTAAATTTTGACAAAATTTCCCATAGAAAGTAAATTTTGACACAATTTCCTATAGAAAGTAAATTTGGACAAAATTTCCTATAGAAAGTAAATTTTGACAAAATTTCCTATAGAAAGAAAATTTTGACAAAATTTCCTATAGAAAGAAAATTTTGACAAAATTTCCTATAGAAAGTAAATTTTGACAAAATTTCCTATAGAAAGTAAATTTTGACAAAATTTCCTATAGAAAGTAAACGTTGACAAAATTTCCTATAGAAAGTAAATTTTGACAAAATTTCCTATAGAAAGTAAATTTTGACAAAATTTCCTATAGAAAGTAAATTTTGACAAAATTTCCTATAGAAAGTAAATTTTGACAAAATTTCCTATAGAAAGTACATTTTGACAAAATTTCCTATAGAAAGTAAATTTTGACAAAATTTGCTATAGAAAGTAAATTTTTACAAAATTTCCTATAGAAAGTAAATTTTGACAAAATTTCCTATAGAAAATAAATTTGGACAAAATTTCCTATAGAAAGTAAATTTTGACAAAATTTCCTATAGAAAGTAAATTTTGACAAAATTTCCTATAGAAAGTAAATTTTTACAAAATTTCCCATAGAAAGTAAATTTTGACAAAATTTCCCATAGAAAGTAAATTTTGACAAAATTTTCTATAGAAAGTAAATTTTGACAAAATTTCCTATAGAAAGTAAATTTTGACACAATTTCCTATAGAAAGTAAATTTGGACAAAATTTCCTATACAAAGTAAATTTTGACAAAATTTCCTATAGTAAGTTAATTTTTGACAAAATTTTCTATAGTAAGTAAATTTTGACGAAATTTCCTATAGAAAGTAAATTTTGACAAAATTTCCTATAGAAAGTAAATTTTGACAAAATTTCCTATAGAAAGTAAATTTTGACAAAATTTCCTTAGAAAGTAATTTTTTGACAAAAATTTCTATAAAAAGTAAATTTTGACAAAATTTCCTATAGAAAGTAATTTTTTGACAAAACTTTCTATAGAAAGTAAATTTTGACAAAATTTTCTATAGACAATACGACAAAAAAATTCGTTCTTCTCACAAAAATATTTGAAGACCATTGCAAAATATCGATCAAATCCTTGTTCCCAATACAAATCAATCCCTCCAGCAGCCTCATCGTCCTGTGGGTAATATCCATTGCTTATGTACACAGCTACTAGTAATTGGGAAGGGTAAATGGCAAAGGATGGATTTAGGATATAGGAAATCGATTTATATTACAAAATGTTTTATGGATACATCTCTTTTATGTTTTTTCTTTTCTTTTGAATTTTCGTTTTAGAAAAATATGCTTAAACTAAATAAAAAGCACTTCCGTAATGGTTTTTTTTTTTCTTCACTTAGGCATTTTGTGTAATTCCACCACCACCAACACGAACACAATTCACAAATTTCCGCAGACACCACACCGATATGAATCCAAGATATTGTAGCGCGAGGAGACGGAAGCTGTTAAAATGCAGCGGTAGGGTGGGGGGGTTTTATTTGTGTGGGTGTGCAATGGCGAATACATATAACGCAGATGATGATGATGATGATGAAGATGATTGTGATGGTAAGCAATTAATTGGAATAGAAATTATTTTTGTTTTGATGGATTTTTAACAGGAAAAGGAAATTCAAAAACACACAAACTAGCGTTGCTTCAACAACAATCTTTAATTAGCAAAAAAAATCTCAAAACAAACACAACCGCACTAAAGGTCAATGAACCCGAATGACGCAACAAGCCGTCTCTGACATCCACATTCCACGATCACAAAGGACATTTCGTTCTTTTGCAAATCGATTATTTTTGAATCCTTCGCTTTATGTAACTGTTATCGCCCGCGTTGGCAAAGCGTAATGTTTGACCGCCAATATTTTGCCGTTTTT
Organism: Stomoxys calcitrans; assembly: GCF_963082655.1. Taxonomy (NCBI): domain Eukaryota; kingdom Metazoa; phylum Arthropoda; class Insecta; order Diptera; family Muscidae; genus Stomoxys; species Stomoxys calcitrans. The sequence goes on along the minus strand of NC_081552.1, from coordinate 234,590,291 downwards.
CGGCGGCTATCAAATCTATGGACGAAACGAACGACGACGACGACGAAAGTGTGACACAGGCCAAACGTAAAAGTAAGCCCAGCTAGCGCTGCGACAAATGTCCACGGCAAAAAATCCCGACCGTTTGTAAGAACCTTTGGAGCGTGTATAAGAAGAACAGCACTGCACAGAACAGAACACCATCGAACAGAAGAGCTGTGTAGCGAACTCATCAGCTGCAACTTCCAACTCCCTGCCAGCAATAGAGCGATCCCAACTAGTCCGAGAACAGCGACAACAACAACAACTCTAACATAGATAGAAAAGAGCTACAACAATAACACCAACAACTAGGAGGATCTAGTCAGCGGCGGCGTAGTGCAGCAAATGCCATAGCCGCTGTGGCTGTTGCCGTTGCTGTTGCAGTTGCAGTTGTTGTCATGGCCACAAAATCCAAGTTGATTTTTCTATGGAGGCCTTTTCTAGGGATGATGGCTTTTTCTTTCTATTCTGCTCAATGGATCGTTGCCGTTGTATTCCTGCTACGTCTCATAGCCGCTTAAGGTTCTCTTGTCTGTCTATCGAGCTGATTTGCTGCAATTGCGTTCAACGACGCCAACACAGACAACAACAGCAAGAACACAACGAACAACAACAGCAGCAGCAGCAATACACCACACCGCACCACTCCATCAGTTGTTGTGGTCATGGGCATCATCATATGCTACGTCTATTGGAAGGAAGTGTGATAAGCAATGTCAAGTTCTAAAAGCTGATGACTTGTACTAGACCATGGATGATGATGTGCAAGAAAATGAAAAGTTTTCGAGTAATATAGGACATGTAAACTAGCAAAAGGTTAGCTTAACAAATAAGAATGATAATTAGTTTGGCTGGGTCTAACATTAATATAGCCTTCGGATCACGAAGGCCCTGAATGACTCACTTGTGTCAGCATGCCCTAGTGTCAAGCCAAGGGGCAAACAGCGGCCGTCATGGTGGACCCCAGAGCTGGTTGGTCTAAGGAAGGCCTGCAGAAAATTCTTCAACAGAGCAAAAGCCCCAAGAGCATTACACGATTAGGACACATCTATAAGGCTGAGCTAAGAAAATATGATGGCGAGCCTAGAAAAGTTCAGAACAAATCCTGGGTAGAATTCTGCAGCTCCGTGGAGTATACATCTAAGGCCTCTAGACTAAGGAAGATCCTATCCTCAACACCTTTTACGGTGGGATACATTCAGAAGTCAGGAAAAATCTAGTTAGGAAACACTACTACACTGGGTGTTTTGCTGGACATGAAAATTAACATCAAATCCAACATTTTGAAAAGGGCAAGAAAGGCAACTCATGCCCTATACACCTGCAAGACAGCCATTAACAAAAGTTGGCAGTTTAGACCGCACGTCATGCATTGGGTGTATACTGCAGTTGTCAGACCTATAATGCTATATGGTGTTGTGGTCTGGTGGACGGCGCTTCAAAAGTCCACCTACTGTTCAATACTCAGCCGGATCCAAAGCATGGCTTATTTGTGCATCACAGTCGCACTGAGGACGACACCATCTGTTCAAATTTCATAAAAATTTTTCTTTAGAGAAAATTTCATGGAATTTCATTTGATGGAAATACTGTCTTTAAAGAAAATTGCATGCGAATTTTGTCTTTAGAGAAAATTTTATTAATACCTTGTCTTTAGATAAAATTTCATGCATATTTTGTATTAAGAGAAAATTTCATGCGAATTTTGTCTTTTGAGAACATCCCATGCGAGTTTTGTCTTAAAAGAAAATTTTGTTTTAGAAACGATTTTGTTTTAAGAAAAAATTTCATAGAAGTTTTTCTTTTGAAACAATTTCACGAATATCTTGTCTTAAGAGCAAATTTTGTGGAAATATTGTCTGAAGACAGATTTTCATGGATGATGGGATGAGGTTGAAATAAAAAAAAAATGCATCTAACCACAACACAACATCGATCGGACAAAGTTTCTGATCATGCACGAACGACGAAATCTGTTGAAACTGGTTGCAGTGCTTGATGGCCAAGTAGAACCCACACAAGAAAAGTATGATTTCTATATAGGAACGATCGTTGTGCCTACTAAACTGTCGTCCGTGTGTCTGTTTATCGTCCGTCTGTGTGTCTATTGTCCGCCTGTGTGTCTATCGTCCGTCTCTCTTTCAATCGTCTGTCTCTCTGTCTATAGTGCGTCTGTCTGTCTATCGTGCCTCTGTCCTTCTTTCATCCACCCATCTGTCTATGGTCCATCTGCCTATCTATCGTCCGTCCGTCTGTCCATCGTCCATCTGTCTGTCAATCGTCCGTCCGTTTGTCTATGGTCCCTCTGTCTGTTTATAGTCCGCCTTTCGGTCTATCGTCCATCTGTCTGTTTATCTTGCATCTGTCTGTATATCATCCACCTGTTTGTCTATCGTCCGTCTATCATTCTTTCGTCCCACTGTCTGTTTATCGTCCGTCTGTGTGTCTATTGTCCGTTTGTGTGTCTATCGTCCATCTGTCTGTATATTGTCCATCCGTCCGTTTGTCTATCGTCCGTCTGCCTGTTAATCGTCCGTCTGTCAGTCTATCGTCTGTCTGTCTGTTTATTGTCCGTCTGTTTGCCTATCGTCCATCTGCCTGTATATCGTCCATCTGTCTGTATATCGTCCATCACTCTTTCTATTGTCTGTCTCTCTGTCTATAGTCCGTCTGTTTGTCTATCGTCCGCCTGTCGGTTTATCGCCCGTCTCCTTGTCTATCGTCCGTCTGTTTATCAATCGTCCGTATGCGTATCTTTCATCCGTCCATCTGTCTATGGCCCATCTGCCTATCTATCGTCCGTCCATCTGTTTATCGTCCATCTGTCTATCTATCGGCCGTCTGCCTATCTCTCGTCCATCCGTCTGTCTATGGTCCATCTCTTTGTTTATCGTTCGTCTGGCAGCCTACCTAATTATCAATCATCCGCCCGTTTGTCTATCGTCCGTCTGCCTGTCTATAGTCCATCTTTCTGTCTATCGTCCGTCTGTCGGTCTACTGTCCGTCTGTGTGCCTATCGTCCATCCGTCTGTATATCGTCCATCTATCTGTATATCGTTCATCTCTCTTTCTATCGTCTGCCTCTCTTTATAGTCCGTCTGTTTGTCTTTCAACCGCCTGTCTGTCTATCGTCCGTCTGTCTATCTATCTTCCGTCTGCCTATCATTCGTCCATCTGCCTATCTATCGTCCGTCCGTTTGTCTATCGTCCATCTGTCCGTCTACCGTCCATCTGTCTATCTATCGGCCGTCTGCCTATCTCTCGTCCATCCATCTGTCTATGGTCCAACTCTCTGTTTATCGTCCCTCTGGCAGTCTATCTGTCTATCAATCATCCGTCCGTTTGTCTATCGTCTGTCTGTCTGTCTATCGTCCGTGTGTCTGTCTATCGTCCGTCTGCCTGTATATCATCCGTTTCTCTGTCCATTGTCTGTCTGTCTGTTTATCGTGCATCTGCGTGTCTATTGTCCGTCTGTCGGTCGTAAATTTGCCTGTCAATCGTCAGTCTGCCAATCTATCGTCCGTCTGTCTATCTATAGTGCATCTATCTGTCTATCGTCCGTCTGTTTGGTTATCGTCCATCTGTCTATCTATCGGCCATCTGCCTATCTCTCGTCCATCCATCTGTCTATGGTCCAACTCTCTGTTTATCGCCCGTCTGGCAGTCTATCTGTCTATCAATCATCCGTCCGTTTGTCTATCGTCTGTCTCTCTGTCTATAGTCCGTCTGTTTGTCTATCGTCCGCCTGTCTGTCTATCGTCCGTCTGTCTATCTATCTTTCGTTTGCCTTTCTATAATTCGTCCATCTGTCTATGGTCCATCTGCCTATCTATCGTCCGTCCGTCTGTATATTGTCCATATGTCTGTCTATCGTCCATCTGTCTGTCTATCGTCCATCTCTCTGTCTATCGTCTGCCTCTCTTTCTATCATCTGTCTCCCTATCGTGCGACTGTCTGTCTGTCTATGCTCCGTCTGTCTGCCTATCGTTCTGTCTGTATGTCAGTCTATTATCCGTCTGTCTGTCTATCATCCGTTTGTCTGTTTATCGTCCGTCTGTCTGCCTATCGTCCGATTGTCTGCCTGTCTGTTTTTTGTCCATCTATCGTCCATCTGTCGGTCTGTCGTCTGGCAATCATCTGTCTATCTGTAAAGCTCCCATATCGGTTTGATCTCCCGATACGACTTCTTAAGCCTCAAGATGGCGCAATGCTGAACCAATTTGGCTGCAACTTTGCATAAAGCTTTCTATTGCGACTTCCTATAACCAGGTATAGTCCACATTAAGCTATAATCAGATATAGCTCCCACATGCACCGATCTCCCAATTTGTTTTCTTAAACCACTAGAAGGCTTAGAAATTTTAGATTTTCTTTTAAATGTCATACAAACCTCGTTTCGAGAACGAGAGTGTAGTTCATGGATCATGTTATGGCCTGCCTTTGCTGTTGTCTATGCATTTTCCCGTTTATATAGCAACAACAACAACGACAATACAAAGAACTAGAATGTCTGCAACAGTATTTGGTTTCTAATCTATTTGCAATGGCTCTCCAAGAAAGTAAAAACTCAACTCAGGGAAAGCAATGCCAACAATAACAACAACAACAACAAACAACACCAACGATAGACAAAGACACCTACCTAACCAACTTCTAACAGCAAGAGCAGCAGCAGTAGCAACAACAACAACAATAAGAACAAGTTGATCAAAGAATAGAAAGAAAAACTCTCAAGGAAATAGAAAATTGTTTGTTTGTGGCGAAAATTCTTTGCTTGTTTGGCAAGAGCTAGCTCTCTTACTCTCTCTTTTTCTCTGCCTCCCCCTCTTCCGCTCACTCTCCCCCTGTCACCATCGTCACCATAGTTTGAATAGAACACTTTTCTTTCTTCTGCCTATGGGAGCGGCGGCCAACCATAATGGCTGTTGTTGGCGGTGATATTCTCATTGGCGCTTTTTTTTCCTCCATTTACTTTGCAGCAGCGGCAACAACAACAGCAGCAACAGCAGTTGCTGGCTGATCTCATGTGTCATTGTTAATAGTTGCCATTGTACATTTTCAATTTCTTTTTGCAGAAAGTAAAAAAAACTGCACACAACTTTGCAAAACAAGAAAATGCTTAACAACTTACACTAGCAGTGTGCGTGGTCGGCGGATGGCGGATGAGTAGGGGGAGAATAAGGAGAGAAAGCAACGCGGAAGAGTGCAGTGCATTACTATCTCTATCTGTCTTCCAAGTTACAAGATCAACAGCGCTGGCAAAGCGGCTACAAAATAATAACAAGACGAAGTGCAAGTACATTCGTCTATGGGTATTTCTATGAAAATTTCATGTGAGTGGAACACTTTGTTAAAAAAAAAATTATCAAGAAATTTTAAGAGAAAAAAAAACTTATTGGTTAATTTGCCTTCATAAAATTTAGTATAAAAAAATTAAACAAATTTTTTACATCTTGTTTTATTTGTTTAATTTATAGAATACTAGCTGAACCCGGCCCGCTTCGCTGCGCTTCCTTTTGCACCATATGAATTATAACATTCTTTTCAATTACCCTTCTTTGCACTAACTAAGTTACGTACATATTTTGCGGCCATGTTTTTATAGAACTTTTAGACTATTGTGGAAGTTTGTCCCCGGGGTAGGAGGGTTAAAAAAAAATAATACCTTTCCTTTATTTAATATTTCGAAGGACAGATAACTTGTCAAAACAGTAGTGAAAACCATCTGATCAACTTTGAACACACTCTCCCGTACCTCTTGCGATCTTTTTCTTTGTTCGAGTTTGCTTGGCTATTCAAATAATTTCTATTCCCCAATAGGTGGCGCTGAATTTGTTGTTTGTTAAGATACTTATGACTTCCAACATCTTTGCAAAGTATGGTTCAAACCGGTTTAAAACTTGATATAGCTCCCATATGAACCGATCTCCCGATTTGACTTCTTGAGCACTTAGAAGCCTCAATTTTTGTCCGATTGAGATGAAATTTTGCACTTGGTGTTTTGTTATGACTTCCATCATCTATGCTCAGTACGGTCAAAATTTGGTCTATAACTTGATACAGCTTCCATATAAACCGATCTTCAGATTTGATTTCTTGAGCTCCTGGAAGCCGCAATTTTTGTCCGATTTGGCTGAAACTTTTCATGTGGTGTTCTGTTATGACTTTCATCATCTATGTTCAGTACGGTCCAAATCGGTATATAACCCGACATAGCTCCCATATAAACCGATGGCCCGATTTGACTTCTTGAGCCCCTGGAAGCCGCAATTTTTCTCCGATTTGGTTGAAATTTTGCATGTAGTGTTCTGTTATGATTTTCATTATCTATGTTCAGTACGGTCCAAATCGGTATATAACCTGATATAGCTCCCATATAAATTGATTTGCTGATTTGACTACTTGAGCCGCTGGAAGCCGCAATTTTTCTCCAATTTGGCTGATATTTTGCACGTGGTATTCTGTTATGATTTTCATCATCTATGCTTAGTACGGTCCGAATAGGTCTATAACCCGAAATAGCTGCCATGTAAACCGATCTCTTTCTGATTCGATTTAGCTATCTCCTTCTGTCTGTCTGTCCGTCTGTCCATGTTAATTTGTGTACAAACAATCGTCTTTAAATTTGGTACCGACGTGTTTTTCGGTCAAGAGACGAAGCCTTTTGAAATTGGAAAAACTCGGTTGAGATTTGGATATAGCTCCCATATATATGTTCGTCCGATTTGCAGTAATAATGCAATAAAATGGTCGTTTGTTAACCGATTCTCTCGAAATTTTGCATGGAGAATTTTCTTATGACTTTCGACATTACCAGTGAATTTCATAGAAATGGGTTCAGTTTTAGATATAGCTCCCAAATATATGTTCGTCCGATTTGCAGTAATAATGCAATAAAATGATAATTTGTTAAC